>NC_056729.1:1482718776-1482783578 GCF_019279795.1 Protopterus annectens
AGTCGCCACCGCTTGCTCAGAGGTGACCTTTGCCTAACATACAAGGCCATGTCAAACCCAGATTTGATGAATATGCTTCACCTCAAAAATCTAGATCCATCAGAGCCACAAGGGCGGAGACTTAAACCTCGACACGGCTATTAATAGGACGTGCTGGAGGGATAGATTCATCACCCAAAGACTCCCTATGCTGTGGAACAAAATCCCGGTACATGTGAGGCAGAGCACCTCGCTGGCCTTGTTCAAGAGAAATCTTGACCAATGGATGGGAGATCGCAGATATACCCCAGGGATTACCTCAGTGTCACTGCTCGACAGAGGCACAGAAAAATAATGGGTATAGTTCCCCATACTAAAGGGGTGGCCTAAGCCACAAAACGATGGGCTAGGCTTGTAAATGCCCTCGGGCAGATAGCCTAGTATGAACCTATGAACCTATGAACCTATGAAAGGCAGATCATGCCTTTTGAACCTGATCAACTTCTTTGAGGCAGTCACCAAAGCCGCAGACGAGGGTAAGGTGGTTCACACAGCCTATCTTGACCTCGCCAAGGCTTTTGACACCATCCCCCATTCTGGAATTATAGCTAAACTCACTAAACTAGGTATAAATCCCTACGTCACAAGATGGGTTGCCAACTGGCTCACTGACAGAACCCACACTGTAAAAGTTGCAGACTCCAAATCTGACTTTAAACCAGTGACAAGTGGAGTACCACAGGGTTTAGTCCTGGGATCTCTCCTGTTTGGTATCTACTTCTCTGAGGTACAGGCTAACACAGAAGGCATCTGGCTAATGAAGTTCACAGATGACTGCAAACTACTAGCCATAGTCGAGTCCACAATGATGTGGACATCCTACAGAAGGGCCTCACTGAGACAGATGCCTGGTGTCAGAGGCATGGCCTCAAGCTCAATGCCAAAACGCGCATTGTCATCCCCTTTGGCAAAAACTCTGTTCCCATGAACTACCACATAAACGGCAGTCTACTTAATGCCGAATGTGTAATAAGAGACCTTGGGACCCAGGTGGACAGTAGTCTCTCCTTTGATAATTTTATCGCCACAGTAGTCAGGAAATCCTTCTATGTGACACACCTCATTACAAAAGGTTCTCATCCAGGAAAAAAGAGGTCATTGTTCCCCTCTACTCATCACTCATTAGACCCATTATAGAGTACAACGTCCCTTTTGGAATGTACCTCACAAGACATCTGCAGCAGCTGGAAAGGCCACAGAAGTACCTCACAAACAGGATTACTGGCCTCAAACAGATGCCCTACACTGACCGTCTCAAATAACTCCAGCTTTACTCTGTAGCATATCACCTACTCCGAGGAGATCTCTGCCTAACATGTAAAGCTATGTTAAACCCAGGGCTGTTGGACATGCTGGAGGAACAGATTCCTGTCCCAGAGACTTCCTATACTCTGGAACAAGCTACCCATCTATATCAAGCAAAGTTCCTCATTAGCACTCTTCAAGAAAAATCTTGATGAGTGGATGGGAAATAGCAAATACACCCCAGGGATCACTTCTGTGGCTCTGCTCGACAGGGACACAGGAAATTAACTTTCTTGGGTGGCGTAAGCCAGGGAACCTTGTTGGCTAGGCTTACTTAGGCCCTTGGGCTGATAGCCTAGTACCTACCTATGAACCTATATATATATATATATATATATATATATATATATATATATATATATGTAAACTAAGAAATGAACTTCGTGACACTAACAGCATTCAAAAAATAGTAAATCACACCAACAACTCTTGTAGTACTTTAGCGTTTTCATCTTATTTATTATCAAGACTTCTTCAGAAAGACATGTTTCATAAAGTACAGTTTTGTACCTACCATAAATGTAGATGTCCGAACTGGATAGCATCTGCAGTCATAACAAGTGGGTTGTCCTGTCGTCAGGCAGCCCTGCAGTCGGCCGGATTCCAAAGTCCGGGTCCGGCTTCGGCTGATGTCGCACTCCACCCGACGCCATCTCTGTTGGTCTTCGGGTATAAAAGCATCAGCCGACGCCATTTTCCTCAGTGTTTCTTGCCCCAGATGCCAGTAGCCCTCTTGCAGGCTAAAATTTGGATAGATGCCAATGTTTCCAAATAGATAGAGGTAAACACAACAATAAGCATATATGTACATATATACAAACAAATACACCATAAAAGACTCCCCCCCAACAGCTAGCTATTAGGAGGGTAAACACCCAAGGAGTACCACAGAGGGGAAGGAGGGAGGGTAATCCTGACTGCAGATGCTATCCAGTTCGGACATCTACATTTATGGTAGGTACAAAACTGTACTATGTCCTTCATGGATGCATCTGCAGTCATAACAAGTGGGTAGAATACCATAGCCAACTAGGGAGGAGGATAAAAGTAGATTATGGTGTGTTTAGGATCCCTTGCAGTACAGCAGTGGCAAACCCTGCTCGATCTGGAATATAGAGGCAAATTATAATGCTTGGCAAATGTATGCACGGAGGTCCAAGTAGCCGCCTCAATAATGTCTTTGGTTGCCACTCCTCGTAAGAAGGCTGTGGTAGTGGCTGTTGCCCTTGTAGAATGAGGTCTTATGTTCTGTGGAATTGGTTTTCCATGGAAGGAGTAACAGTATCGTATGCAATTTCCTATCCATTTGGAGATTGTCTGTTTGGAAATAGCTTTTCCTTCCCTTCCTGTTGCATAGGCTACAAAAAGTTGGTCAGTCTTTCTGCTATTTTTTGTTCTGTCCAAGTAGTAGCGTAGCTGTCTATGTATATCCAAGGTATGCAGTATTCTTTCCCCTCTGTTTTGTGGGTTGGGAAAGAAGGTAGGAAGGTGGATTGCCTGGTTTAAAGACACTCTGGATACCACCTTGGGCATAAATGTAGGATTAGTCCTCATGGACACTCTATCTTGGTGGAAGATTAGGAAGGGTTGCACTGCCATTAAGGCCTGTAGTTCTGAAACCCTCCTTGCTGAAGTAATTGCCAGTAGGAAAGCAGTTTTCCATGACAGGTGTTGTAGGTCTGCTGTTGCTGCTGGTTCAAAGGGTGATAGTGTCAACTTTTCTAGCACAAAGTTTAAATCCCAAGCTGGTAATGGTGGTTTCCTTGGAGGTTTTACATTCTTGATTCCTCTGAGGAACTGCCTGAGCAAAGGGTGCGAAAAACAGGTGGATCAAAGCTGTATTCTGCTGAAATAGCTGATGCATGTATCTTGATGGAGGAGTAGGACAGGCCTGAATGAAGAAGTTCGCCAGATACTCCAGAATGTTAGGCATATCTATGTTTGACACATCTTTTCCTCTTTCCGACTCCAAATGACAAACCTTTTCCATTTTCCAGCATAGTTCCTTCTTGTTGAAGGTCTGCGTGCTTCAAGAATAATGTCTTTAACTCTTTGGGAAAGTTCTGGATTAGCTGCTGCTATGTGATGTTCCATGCAGTCAGTTGCAGCGCTTTTAGGTTTGGATGTATGATGCTGTAGTTGTTCTGAGTTAACATCAAAGGCATCAGAGGGATTGGCCACATTTTGTTCGAGACATGCTCTTCAGTAGTGGGTACCAGTGTTGTCTTGGCCAGTTTGGAGCTATCAGGATTATCCTTGGACGTTCTTCCTTGATTTTTAGTAGTACCTTGTGTATCAAAGGAAGAGGTGGGAATGCATATGCTGTTAGGCCTTTCCAGTTGAAGGAGAGTGAGTCCACTTTCCATGCTAGTGGGTGGAATGTCCTTGTGCAGAATTTTTGAGCTGGTGATTGAGAGGTGATGCGAATAGGTCTATCTGTGGCATTCCCCATTTCTTTGAGATGGTCTTGAAGATGTCCGGTACAGCTTCCATTCGTGGGCATCCGGTGGTTCTGCTTAATATGTCTGCTAGAGTATTGTCTTTCCCGTACAAATATTGCCTGTAACTGAATGTTGTAGCTGAGTGCCAGGGTCCACAGCTCCAAGGTCATTCTGCATAGGGGTATGAATGAGTGCCTCCCTGTTTGTTGATGTACCACATGACTGTGGTGTTGTCTGTCCTTATCATCAACTGGCCCTCTTTGAGAAATGGTTTGAACTTTTGGATTGCCAGTTTTACTGCCAGCATTTCTTTTAGATTGATGTGCAGGCGAAGTTGATCCTGTGTCCACAAACCTTGCACGCATTTGTCCAGCATGTGGGCCCCCCATCCTAGGTCTGAAGCGTCTGTTGTGATGGTCTGGCTTGGTTGACATCTGCGAAAGGGTAGGCCTGGGTTTGACTGGCATGCCTGAGCCCACCATAGGAACTCCTGTTTTAAGCATGGAATTAGTGGGATTTCTGTTTCCAGACTGTGTCTGTGCTGGGACCATAAATTCTTTAGGTACCACTGTAGTTTCCTCATATGTAGTCTGGCAAATGGGACCAAGATTATGCATGATGCCATGAAGCCCAAGGCCTGCAGAACTTTTCTTGCTGTTAACTTGTTCAGTTTTGTTAGTGCCAAGAAGTAAAGAGGAAGTTCTTTTTGTTTTTCTGTAGTCAGGAATGCCATTTGTTGTACTGTGTCCAATTCACCAAGAATGTCCTTTTGTTTGGGATGGTATCAGCCTTGACTTTTGTAAATTGACTGTGTATCCCAGTCCTTGTAGCAAGTAAATGACCCTTTGTAAATCTGTTGTCAGCTTGCTTTTGTTGTCCCCTTGTAGCAGGCAGTCGTCCAGGTATGGGTAAATTTGAATTCCCTGTAGTCTGCAATGGCGATTACTGATGCCAGGCATTTTGTGAATACTCTGGGCAGTAGATAAGCCAAAGGGCAATGCTGAGAATTGATAGTGCTCTGATCCTGCAAGAAATCTGAGGTATCTTCTGCAGATTGGTCGAATGGGGACGTGCAGGTATGCCTCCTTGAGATCTAGAGTTACCAGCCAAGACTCCTTGCCCAGCATGGGAAGAAGTTGCTGTAGGGTCAGCATTTTGAATTTTGGGACAATGATGTATGTATTTAAGGTGGACAGGTCGAGAATTGGTCTCCAACTTTTTCCTTTCTTGGAACTAGGAATAGTCTGGAGTAGAACCCTTTCCTTGTTCTGCTGTTGGCACTCTTTCCACAGCTCTCATGTTTGCTAACTCCATTATCTGGCGAGCCTCTGTTTTTGATTTGGAGGTA
The DNA here is from genome assembly GCF_019279795.1 of Protopterus annectens. Classification (NCBI taxonomy): domain Eukaryota; kingdom Metazoa; phylum Chordata; order Ceratodontiformes; family Protopteridae; genus Protopterus; species Protopterus annectens. The sequence continues at coordinate 1,482,723,910 of NC_056729.1, forward strand.
GATTTGGCATTCCTCTTTGACTGGTAAAGTGTGGAAGTGAAACCGTAACCTTGATCTATGGTTTGTATAATCCACTTGTCTTTTGTTATGTAGTGCCAGTTCTTTGAAAATAAGGTTAACTTTCCGCCTAGAGGAGCTGCTATTTGTTCCCTGGTAGGCGGATTTAGGATTAAGTCACTGTGGTTGTGCTGATGTAGTGGCAGTGGCTGTGTCTGTGCCTCTGTTGTTACCTTGCCACTGTCGCCCTCTGTAGGCACCTCCTCTGGATTGGTTTCTGCCTCTGGAACGCCTATTCCTGCCCCTTTGAAATTTTGTGGAGTCAGGAAAGGACCAATTTTTGGCAGGCCAGTTCCTGCTAAACCTTGGGGGTTGAACCTGCAAGAAATCTTTAACAGTTTGAACAGATTTTGCCTTTTCTTCCATTTTCTTCATAACCTGCTGGGCAGGTGTACCAAACAAACTTGTCTTGTCCATAGGAGCATCTAGCAACTTAGCTTTAACATGATCCGTAAAGCTTGTTCCTTTAGCCATGCATGCCTTCTTATCACTGTGCCTGTCATGGCTGATCTAAATGAAGCCTCCAGTGCATCATAGCCACATTTTAAGGAATGGTTGCTAACCTGTTGTATGTTATTTACTATCTCTAATACATATTTCTTATCAAGAGATTCATCAGTGGTTAGTTTATTAGTTAACTGATCAAGCATAAACTCTTGGTATTGTATCATGTGAAACTGACAGTTAAAAGCTCTAGCTGAGAGAGTAGCTGAAGTGTAGACCTTTTTACCCCATCTGTCTAATGACCTTGCTTCCCTTTCAGAAGGAATAGGGTTTTTAGCTGTGGTCGCCGCTTCTGCCTTGGGACCCTGGGATATAGTTTCTGGGTCTGCAAGTGGGGCCTTGTAAAGGTGGTGATGAGAATCTGGCACCCTGTAAAATCTGTCTGGTTTGGCAGGGGCTGGGGTAAAGAATCTGGAGCGGAGCAAACATCATTGAAAGCATCATCCACCACAGAGAGAACAGGAGGTATAGCTAAGGGCCTGTGCTGTGGGAGGTGCAGAAAGGTCCTAAGTCTTTTCTGGAGTCTGAAAATCCTGTTGCTGCCATTGAACTGTTCTCGATGGCATGCAAGGTTTCCCCAAAGGAGAATTCTTCTGGTGGGGAAGCAGCTGGAATGGATTCTTCAGCATCAGAATCTTCAAAATTGGAGAAGGGAGCCTCAGGCTGGTCAGTTATGTCTGATTCATCAGCAGAATCATCAGAAGACACTGGCTCAGGGGGCTCTGCCCTAGGTCTCTTCTCTGGGGCTGAGAGGCCCTGTCTGGGTGAGATTGAGATCCTCTAATTAAAGAAATTAAATCTTCTGCCAAGGAAAGCATTTGAGAACTAGAAGAGGGCCTGGATGTGGGGGGTTTAACAGGCACTGTTTTAGTAGTCTTGGCTGCTTTAGCGCTGGCAAAGGCCTTAATGGACATGGCAGCTGGAGGCCTAGCAGCACCACGTGCTGGGGTAGAGACATCCAAGGGGATGGTGTCTGATAGGCCAACCACCGTAGTGGGTAAAATTTCTGAGGTCGATTCAAGAGTTGTAGCAGGGGCCTCAGTTGTAAGAATAGGTTCAGCTGTACTTTGATCAGTTTCCTCGGTTTCGGCCGAAACCGAGACACTCGCGGTTTGCTTTACCGTGGTTTCGCCAAACCACGGACCGCGAGTGTCGGTCTTTATCTTTGCGTTTTTTGGGGGTAGTCGGAGGATCCGACGGCATAATGTACGCAAAATCAGATCCGAAAAACTGTTCTGCAAACTCCGACCGACGCCTGCGCTCGGTTGAAAGAGGCACAGGCCGAACAGGCTGCTACGTCGTGGGCTGGGCCTAAACAAGGCAGACAGTAAGAGTGGAAATCTTTATGAGGTATTTGTTTCCCACAGGTTAAACAATTGTTAACTTTTTCTGACATCGGCTGAGGCAAGAAAGAGTCCCCAACGGGGTACTTAGCTTTAGAAGTCTTCAAGTAGTATTCGGTAGAAGTAATCTCTGGATCTGACCGACCGGCACTTGCGAACAGCTTCTGCTTCGGGCACCACGCGGCAAGAAAGACTGAGGAAAATGGCGTCGGCTGATGCTTTTATACCCGAAGACCAACAGAGATGACGTCGGGTGGAGTGCGACATCAGCCGAAGCCGGACCCGGACTTTGGAATCCGGCCGACTGCAGGGCTGCCTGACGACAGGACAACCCACTTGTTATGACTGCAGATGCATCCATGAAGGACATCTATGAGCAACCATTTTCACTTCCTTTAAATACATTAGTTCTAGCAGGCCATTTAAATTAACAACAGTTCCTTTCCAATAGTAAAGTGTGAACAGGCAGGGTGCTGTGTGCTTTTTCATTAACATTACAATCGCAGTTACATAAGGTAAAATGGTCAGACAGTAATAGCCTTGTGGTGCTTTGTGCATACTAATAGGGATCGTGTGCAAAAAGGGATTGTGTGCAAAAAGGGATTGTGTGCAAAAAGGGATTGTGTGCAAAAAAGGGATTGTGTGCAAAAAGGGTTTGTGTGCAAAAGCAAAAAAAAAAAAATATTAAAAATATGGGGGAACTGGGAAGGAAGAGAGTCATGCTGTGATAATTCTAATATGAGCATGTAACTTATGAGCCCCTGCCTCCAAGGGGAAGTAAAGAAGGACACGGAGAAAGGTGGAGGAGTCAGGAAGAGAGTCCTACTATGCTTGGGTATCAGTGTGTGTGTGTAGAGAAATATGTAGGTATGCCACCTGATGGCGGAGTGTGAGGAATGTGGTGTGGACTTGAGGAGGGGCTGTTAGCGGGCTGCCAATGACAAGGAGTGTGGAGCATATCAATAATAGAGTGCTCCAGAAGACTTTCAGTGTGGATGGTACCGCCCGTGTGCTGGTTCGGATGGTATCACCCCTTGAATGGCTGCGTGAAATGTGAGACCGGGCGGGTTGTTAGTGGGGTCAGCAGGGGCTAGCCTGGTGACTGGGAGTGTGTGTGTAGGGGGTAGGGGGGGGGCAAAAGTCAGAGAGAGAGAGAGAGAGAGGAAACACATTAGATTCACTTGCACAGTTGTAAATCCATAAACACATTAAATCCACTAGCACAATTCTTCAAACCCTCTTGCACAATTCTTCAAACCCTATCACATTTCAATCTCTATACCATTTAAGTGCACATTTAATGTTCAGTGTCTCATTGAGACCTCGATATACATCAGCTCTCAGTTCTATCTGCTATTTTAATTTCCGGACTTGCAGGAATGTGTCCATGTCCCCTACAAATTCTGTTATTTTTTCCAGTGCTGTGAATTTGAATCCTGTGAAGTTTGGGCAAATAGCACTGTGTTTAGCCAAGGCATTCAAACTGTCCTGTTTGTGTATTGCTGCAGTGTGTTCTTTAATATGGCTACTCAGCTTTCTGTTCATTTTGCCGATATAGAAATTCCCGCAGTGTTCGCAGAAAGCACAGTAGACTACATTTTTAGTGTTGCAGTCACAATGGTCATGTAGACTGACAGTTCTGTTGCAGTGCGGGAAGTTGACATTGTTGTCTTTTTGTATGTGTACACAGGTGACACACTTGCCGCAGTCAGACATTCCAGGTTCCGTCGATACTTCGCTCTGTGGGGATGGGCTTTTATTCCTCTCGAACGCACCACCAAAAGAAGAGGTTTGTTTGAAACAGAAGTTTGGGGATGTCCCAAGTAACTTTGTCAGACCTTTTTCTCCTTCCAAGATGTCCCACTTGTTGGTGAGGACCCCTCTGATTCCAAACATATCTGTGGAAATTAGAAGGGGGAAACTTGACACCCAGTCCTTTTTGTTTGGTCTGTTCTGTGCCCTTGCTGTGAATCCCTTTTCCAGGATTGGTGGGTACCTGGAGTGTCTGTGCTGTATGATCTCTTGGAACAGGTTGTCCACTAAATACTCTGGGTATTTTCTTTCTAAGAACAAGTTTCTGAGGTAAAAATCTTCCTTGATGAAAACCTCGTCCCTAAAAATGAGTCTGGATAACCTGATGAATTGTCCTTTTACAATATTCTTTTTCATGAAATGGGGATGCTGGCTGCTGTACTCTAGATAGTTATTCCGGAAAGTGGGCTTGTGGTAGATGTTGGAGTCAAACTGTCCACTTTCTGGGTCTATAGTGAGGTGGATATCCAAGAATTGAGTGGTGGTCCCGATATGTCCTACTGTGAGGGTCAGGAAGTCCAGACTCTGGAAAAGGGTTTCCAGAAAATTGCTCAGAGAAAGTCTGTCCCCCTTCCAGACAAAAAAGATGTCATCAATATAACTCCTGTACATTATGGTGTTGTTGAACCTGGGCAGTGATTCAACCTTATCCATTTCCCAGGCACTGAGGACTAAGTTCGCATATGCCGGGGCCATTTTGGACCCCATGGCTGCCCCTTTCTGTTGGTGGTAAATCTTCCCGTTGAATTGAAAGAAGTTATTTCTTAATACTGCTTCTGTTAACCTGCATACAGTATTAATCTTAGTCCCACTTAGGTTGGAGTGCCTGTTCAGGTACTGTCTGGTGAGGGTCAGTCCTTTGGCGTGGGGGATGTTTGTGTAGAGTGCTTCTACATCTAGGGTGACTAGTAAATATTCCCCTCCATCCAGCCTTAGTTTGGAGATGTCATTTAGAAAAGCCCAGGAGTCCTTGCTGTAGTATTTGCTGTTCTGTACAATGGAGTTAAGGATGTGGTCAACATATTGTGAAATCTTCTCTGTTTTTTTCCTTTGGTTCAATACCATGTGGCAGAAAGGTGGATTTTCAAGGTTCTTGTGAACCTTGGGGATTCCAAAAAATTTTCCAAGGCTGGGTGTCATGACCTGCATGAAGTCTTTTTCATCTTGAGAGATCTCATCCCTGAGGTACAGTTCCAATAGCAGGTTGTCAATTTGTTTAAAGTTTTGTTGTACCTGGTTGATGTTGACCTTTTTGTAGAACTGGTTATCCATGAGGGATGCTTCAACTGTTTGGATATATCTCTCCTGCTCCATCACTACTATCCTGGATCCCTTGTCAGCCTTCATGATTCGTAGGGATTTGTCCTGACTCAGTTCCTTCCAAGCCTGTCTTTCTTCCCTGTTCAGGTTGTTGCCACTTTGCTGAGTGCTTATCAGAAAGGAGTTTCCAGATATCCCTTTTGCAGGAACCCCACCAACAACCCCCTGGTCTCACTTTTCACGCAGCCATTGAAGGGGTGATACCATCCGAACCAGCACACGGGCGGTACCATCCGCACTGACAGTCTTCTGGGACACTCTATTATTCATATGCTCCACACACCTTGTCATGGGCAGCCCCCTAAAAGCCCCACCTCAAGTCCACACCGCATTCCTCCCACTCCCCCATCAGGTGGCATACCCACACATTTCTCTACACACACACACTGATACCCAAGCATAGTAGGACTCTCTACCTGACTCCTCCACCTTTCTACGTGCCCTTCTTTACTTACCTTTAGAGGAAGGGACTCATAAGTTACGTGTTTATATAAGAATTATCACAGCATGTCTCTCATCCTTCCTGGATCCCCCATATTTTTAATAATTTTTTTTTTTTTTTTTTTGCTTTTGCACACAGTCCCTTTTTGCACACAATCCCTTTTTTGCATACAATCCCTTTTTGCACACAATGCCTTTTTGCACACGATCCCTATTAGTATGCACACGGCACCACAAGGGTATTACTGTCTGACCAATTTACCTTATGTAACTACGATTGTAATGTTAATGAAAATGCACACAGCACCCTGCCTGTTCACACTTTACTATTGGAAAGGAACTGTTGTTAATTTAAATGGCCTGCTAGAACTAATGTATTTAAAGGAAGTGAAAATGGTTGCTCATAGTTATGAAACATGTCTTTCTGAAGAAGTCTTGATATTAAATAAGATGAAAGCACTAAAGTACTACAAGAGTTGTTAGTGTGATTTACTATTTTTTGAATGCTGTTATTGTCACAAAGTTCATTTCTTAGTTAAAATTTCTTCTCTTCATTCAACTTGTTTTGAGTTCGGTTAATTTTAGTTGTACATCTTCTACTCCACGTGACAGTATGGTAGGAAACATTGTACCCAACTCAGGCTCTAGTAGCCAACTGAAGACAGAAGCAACCAGGAGCAGGACACCAATTGATCCAACAACAGTTCTTACAAAATTATCGGACGGAATTCATTTGGCGCAGGATCTCGTCGAGGACCTAAACAGTATACCTTTAACACCTACAAATGAAAGGATCACCAGGGACCACACTGAACCCCCGGACCACTCTGGACCCAGGGCCACAATTAATAACAGAACTGGGACAGAAATAAGGACCACACAGGCTCTTGACCTGATACGCAGATGGAAATTAATCCCTTCCGTTGCCCGGTCCAGAATACAACAGTACAAATGGAGTACAGTCAAAACAGAGGGGTCTCACAGAGCACCAGGTCTCTGATTACCAGATTCGAGAGACTGATTAAAACTTACAAAAACCTGGAGTATGACAACTTCTATCTGGAAAGGTGTTTAGAGCTGGATATAGTCCCACAGGGTCTCAGATGTAGCAAATTTCCTAACAGGACCACTCCAAACTCTCAGCTTCACAAAGAACTGGTCAAAATATATAATGACTCTGGGCTAGCAGCTATTAAAGCCCTCATCCAAAGCAATACTGAGAGTATGGCCACCTACAAGTCCTAAATAGATGATCTGCAAACACGCATCCTGCAGGATCCCACATTTATTGACTTTGTGGAAATGTGGGACAATGTACCACACAAAATTACTAGGCATGTGGCGACACTGATTGAATGCAGCAAAGGCAAATTGCTTAGGGACATTAAACAATATGAGGAAACAAAAGCATACCCGATCAGGCCCAAACGCTCCTTAGACACACGGAGAAATCCAGACAGATATCCCACAACCAACCCGTTGTCCACAACCGAACTAAGGCCTATGACACTATTACACGAACCCACAAATGGACCCAACACACCAGAGGTGGATAGACTTCTCATCACATCCAGCCCACTAGCAGGGAATAGTTCCCAGATGAGGGTACATACTCCTCCTAGGGGACAGCCAAGACCAGAAACACCTCTCCAGAATCAGCCAACACAGGGAGATCCGGACACCAGTGAATGTAACCACCACGACAACAACGAGGACAACAACAACACAAACTGCAGGACACCGGACAGTGTGATCAAACAAGGAGGGGTTTATCAGACCCCACCAATGAATGACCAGTCTTCCAACAACAACACAAGTGGCAACAACAATTTTTTTTGTCTTCAGCAGGACTCACAACCAGAATCAGGACTTATACCCGGTTTAGACCTAGGGATAATGAATGAAACTGGAACCATAACACCAACAATATTGAGGGAAGGAGGGGGAGCAACAATCACAGGGGAAGAAGGAGAGGGAACGGAATACAGTACTAGTATTACTGGGATGGACCACCCTGATCACCCTCCCCATTCACTGATATCAGCACCTGATAGCACTGACTTGAGGTCTCCAGCAGGTGTAGGTGACATCTTTAACCTCACCACACGAGTTTTCTCAGAAAGCCATCATAAGGTACTGAAGAAAGGCTTTTCTTTCATCCCAGCGCAGAGAGCCAACACGGCGGATGTTATCCTGGACCTCAAGTGCTACCTGAGAAAGTTACAACTAAAATTAGATATACAACAATATGAAGAGGAAGAAGATGAGGAAAGCTCAGAAGATAACAACAGACCCTTTACCATGAAGAGCCTGTACACTCCTGCACTCTCCAACACACTGAGCCTCTTTGCGAGTACCTGCGAAAGGGATATCAGGAAACTCCTTTCGGATAAGCCCTCGGCAAAGTGGCACAACCTGAACAGGGAAGAAAGACAGGCTTGGAAGGAACTGAGTCAGGACAAATCCCCACGAATCATGAAGGCTGACAAGGGATCTGGGATAGTAGTGATGGAGCAGGAGAGAGATATCCAAACACTTGAAGCATCCCTCATGGATAACCAGTTCTACAAAAAGGTCAACATCAACCAGGTACAACAAAACTTTAAACAAAGTGACAACTTAACTGTACCTCAGGGATGAGATCTCTCAAGACGAAAAAGACTTCATGCAGGTCATGACACCCAGCCTTGGAAAATTTTTTGGAATCCCCAAGGTTCACAAGAACCCTGAAAATCTACCTTTCCGCCACATGGTATCGAACCGAAGGACAAAAACTGAAAAGATTTCACAATATGTGGACCACATCCTTAACCCCATTGTACAGAACAGCAAATACTACACCAATGACTCTTGGGCGTTTCTAAATGACATCTCCAAACTAAGGCTGGATGGAGGGGAATATTTACTGGTCACCCTAGATGTAGAAGCACTCTACACAAACATCCCCTATGCCAAATGACTGACCCTCACCAGACAGTACCTGAACAGGCACACCAACCTAAGTGGGACTAAGATTAATACTGTATGCAGGTTAACAGAAGCAGTATTAAGAAATAACTTCTTTCAATTCAGTGGGAAGATTTACCACTAACAGAAAGGGGTAGCCATGGGGTCCAAAATGGCCCCGGCATATGAGAACTTATTCCTCAGTGCCTGGGAAATGGATAAGGTTGAATCACTGCCCGGGTTCAACAACACCATAATGTACAGGCATTATATTGATGATGTCTTTTTTGTCTGGAAGGGGGATAGACTTTCTCTGAGCAATTTTCTGGAAACCCTTTTCCAGAGTCTGGACTTCCTGACCTTTACGGTAGGACATATCAGAACCACCACTCAATTCCTGGATATCCACCTCACTATAGACCCAGAAAGTGGACAGTTTGACTCCAACATCTACCGCAAGCCCACTTTCCGGAATAACTATCTAGAGTTCAGCAGCCAGCATCCACATTTCATGAAAAAGAATATTGTAAAAGGACGATTCACCAGGTTATCCAGACTCATTTTTAGGGACAAGGTTTTCATCAAGGAAGGTTTTTACCTCAGAAACTTGTTCTTAGAAAGAAAATACCCAGAGTATTTGGTGGACAACCTGTTCCAAGCGATCATACAGCACAGACACTCCAGGTACCCACCAATCCTGGAAAAGGGATTCACAGCAAGGGCACAGAACGGAAAAAAACAAAAAGGACTGGGTGTCAAGTTTCCCCCTTCCAATTTCCACAGATATGTTTGGAACCAGAGGGGTCCTCACCAACAATTGGGACATCTTGGAAGGAGAAAAAGGTCTGACAAAGTTACTTGGGACATCCTCGAACTTCTGTTTCAAACGATCCTCTTCTTTTGGTGGTGAATTCGAGAGGAATAAAAGCCCATCCCCACAGAGGGAAGTATCGACAGAACCTGGAATGTCTGACTGTGGTAAGTGTGTCGCCTGTGTACACATACGAAAAGACAACAATGTCACCTTCCTGCACTGCAACATAACTGTCAGTCTACACGACCACTATGACTGCGAACACTGCGGGAATTTCTATATCAGCAAAATGAACAGAAAGCCGAGTAGTCATATTAAAGAACACACTGCAGCAATACACAAACAGGACAGTTTGAATGCCTTGGTTAAACACAGTGCTATTTGCCCAAACTTCACAGGATTCAAATTCACAGCACTGGAAAAAATAACAGAATTTGTAGGGGACATGGACACATTCCTGCAAGTCTGGAAATTAAAATAGCAGAGTTAAAATGGCATATAGAACTGAGAGCTGATGTCTATCCAGGTCTCAACGAGAAACTGAACATTAAATGTGCACTTAAATGGTATAGAGATTGAAATGTGATAGAGTTTGAAGAATTGTGCAAGATGGTTTGAAGAATTGTGCAAGTGGATTTAATGTGTTTCCTCTCTCTCTCTGACTTTTGCCTCCCACCCTACCCCCTTACACACACACTCCCAGTCACCAGGCTAGCCCCTGCTGACCCCACCAACAACCCCCCCCCGGTCTCACTTTTCACGCAGCCATTCAAGGGGTGATACCATCCGAACCAGCACACAGGCGGTACCATCCACACTGACAGTCTTCTGGGACACTCTATCATTCATATGCTCCACACTCCTTGTCATGGGCATCCCATTAATAGCCCCCCTCAAGTCCACACTGCATTCCTCCCACTCCCCCATCAGGTGGCATACCCACACATTTCTCTACACACACACTGATACCCAAGCATAGTAGGACTCTCTACCCGACTCCCCCATCTTTCTCCGTGCCCTTCTTTACTTACCTTTGGAGGCAGGGACTCATAAGTTACGTGTTTATATTAGAATTATCACAGCATGGCTCTCATCCTTCTCGGTCCCCCATATTTTTAATATATATTTTTTTTCTTTTTGCTTTTGCACACAATCCCTTTTTGCACACAATCCCTTTTTTGCACGCAATCCCTTTTTGCACACAGTCCCCTTTTTTGCACACAATCCCTTTTTGCACACAATCCCTTTTTGCACACGATCCCCATTAGTATGCACACGGCACCACAAGGCTATTACTGTCTGACTAATTTACCTTATGTAACTGCGATTGTAATGTTAATGAAAATGCACACAGCACCCTGCCTGTTCACACTTTACTAATGAAAAGGAACTGTTGTTAATTTAAATGGCCTGCTAGAACTAATGTATTTAAAGGAAATGAAAATGGTTGCTCATAGTTATGAAACATGTCTTTCTGAAGAAGTCTTGATAACAAATAAGATGAAAGCACTAAAGTACTACAAGGGTTGTTTTTGTGATTTACTATTTTCTGAATGCTGTTATTGTCCCGAAGTTCATTTCTTAGTTAAAATTTCTTGTCTTCGTTCAATTTTTTTTTGAGTGTGGTTAATTTCATATATATATATATATATATATATATATATATATATATATGTGTATGTATATATATATATATATATATATATATATATATATATATATATGTATATATATATATATATATATATGTATGTATATATATATATATATATATATATATATATATATATATATATATATATATGGTTTACCTTGAAAAAACAAACACAAACATGTCGAATGTTCAGAATAGCGAGAAATAATGTCGCGAGACGAAACGTTGGCTATTTTGAATGTTGGCAGTTGACACATCGAAATCCGATGCCACCCAACCAAATACTGGACCTGTGCCCCCCTTGGGACCCATGGTAGCAGTTGTTCCTGGGTCCAGAGCGGTAGGGAATTCCAGTGCGTTTAGGTGCTGGATTTGTTATGCAGGTCAGTTCGATACTATGTGTTCCTGGGGTTGTAAATCGCTGTTGTGAGTGTGTCCTTATTAGTTTTCAAAAATTTGTTGTTCGCACATACATTGCGCTACTATTTATAGATAAACCTATATATATATATATATATATATATATACACACACACACACACACACACACACACATATATATATATATATATATATATATATATATATATATATATATATATATATACATTCAGGGTAATGAGATGCAGCTATACCTGTATCTTGTCAAAAAAACTATAACTAGCATGTGGTATTTGGGGATACAGGAGACTTGCTCCCCATGCATAAAAATATTTTACTTTTTTGTGTGTGTTTTGTGACTGGCCTGTGATTAGCCAGTTTTATTTATCCCCCTCCTAATTCCACATGCATTTTGTTGTGCTTTATTGATTCTTTGAGTGACTGCTTTTTTTCCCTATCTAAAACATCCCTCCTTGGCAACTCATGTCTTCTTGAGCTTTTGACTTTTCTTTCTTGAGTTCTTCATCTCAACCCTCAGGTCCTCTAATTGCCTGTTTCCAGCTGCATTTCTTACGAGCGATAACTGCCCAACCAACAACTGATAATGCAGACTATGTATAGTTGTGCAATTTTTCAAGGTGAGAATTTGTAGTTAGCAAATGGGCTTTCAACCCTCATCCTCAGAAACAGCTGAGAAGACATACATATCCCATGAGGTTCATTAGTCCATCCATCTACAACCTTCCCACCCAGCAAAACTATACGGCAATCCCCACTCCTTCGTTTTCTATATTCTTTAACTTTTCAAATCTCAATATTTTCAGATTTGTGACAGTTTTACAGTATGTTTTTGTATTTCTGGAAGTGTATCTCTAATTGAGTAGGTTCTCGCATATCTTTGCTACCATTGCTCTTCCATTTCCTCCTATTGCAGATCAAGTTCCAGATGGACAATCTCAATTTAATTATTGCTTCTATGAGGGGAAAGTGTGTTCTTTCTATCTTCCATGCTGTAAGCTTACTGAAACATGCATGCTTTCCTGACTTCCTCTTAACTAGTGTACAGTATGAACTACATTTTTAGCCAACTCATTTGCTTTATAAAACCCCCAAACAATAATGTTTTCTTATTTTAATAGCCATTGCAAACTAGGGAGTATGGTCTGTTACTAATTGCTTTTCTACTTATCGTAGAGGCTAAACACCCCACATCTACTAAGGTCTGCATTTAAAAATTAAAGTTGCGTGAAGAAGCCATGTGTACCTTATATGTCAACTTTTTCATTATGTTATCTCAGTACTTTATCCTTTTTGCAGACCATGAACATTCAAAATAAAAATGTCAGCATGCTACAGCCCCTGAATAACAAAGTTACATTTTTAACAGATTACCTTACTATTGGTTATGAGAAAATTATTAAACAACAAATCTTAATGATCAAGTGCACAAACAGCAAGTTTTTTTCTGTATTCGTCTTTCTTGAATGTACAGTTGTGTCATCCAAGTGCAACAAAGTTCTCAAAATGTCTCATCCAGATCCACAATTAATACATTAATTAGAACTGAGTGTGATGCCTCAGCTTATCTTAGTCAGTGTCTGTTTGTTGCTGTCTCTTGTCTCTCTCTTTTTCTTGCCCCAGTCCTTTTTTTTCTTGTATTGATTTTCTGATTTCTGCTTTCTCCATGCAAAGTTTACAGTTTTTAAACTAAGTTATTTCTCCCTTCTTGTGTTTTTGGCACTCTTTGCTCATCTGTTTGCACCTCATGTTGTTCATCCATTGCATTGTCAATGGCTCTTGCTTTTGTTCCTCCTTCAAGTGCTGTCATAGGTTCATAGGTTCATAGGTTAGTACTAGGCTAATTGCCCTTGTGGACCATTTTAAGCCTAGCTAATTATCCCATGCGAGAATCAAACTCTGCACCTTGTGTCTGTAAGGTAAACACTGTATTGTGTATTGTGGATGTAAAGTCTTTCAGATCTTGACAAAAAATATTTTCATTTGAGCCCGGTATAGGATTTTATAAGAAAGTCCTTTGCTCTTGCAAAATTTCTTAATGGGAGTGTAATTTCCCTCCTCTTCCTCATTACAGTCGAATAGTCCTGCTCAATGAAGACTCACGAGGTACCATGAACTACTTTAATTTCTGGTTTCCATAAGCCTGTCAGGATTCTTTCCTTTACTATATGTGTGGGAAATCTCACAATAATTGGCAGCTCGATTATTGTTCTAGTGTTACTAGGCAAACAAGTTACCCAATGCACCTTCTCCAGAATTATATCTAATTCAGGGATGCCAGACCAATTTGCCTGGAGTTGCTGCACAAAACCTCTACAATATCTCCCCTTCACTATTTCAGGCAGACCACACAAACTAAGGTTCTTTCTCTGTGCTGTATCCTCTTGTTCAATCATAGACACCTTAAAGTAATCCTCTTTCTTTTCCAAAGCAATTAATCTCATTTTTAAAGCTTCATTTTCTAAAATCTTTTTGGAGCAAGTCTGAATGTTCATTAGCTACCTCAGTTGCCTCATCCAGGGCCTGATTGTTATCCATTACATAGGTATCTAGTCCGGCACTCATAGGTTCATAGGTAAGTACTATGTTAGCTGCCCTTGCAGGCAATTTTGAGCTTAATCAGTTTCCTTCAAATTAAGGTTCTTTTCTTCTTAGGGCATTTCTTTCTCCTAATGGCTACTTCCCACTTCTTTTTTGGGCTTTTCAACTCTCTTTACTGCTTTCCTCCTGGTCTTTTTTGATCTCATTTATTATTTACAGTTCAGAATTCCTTTTCCATTGTTCTTGTTCCACTGGAGCTAGGAGACCTTATTTTTAAACCACTTCAACTATTGTCAATGGAGAAGCTGCAAGAACCACGTTTTACTCATCCTACACTATACTGGAAATCAAAAACAAAAAAGTAGAGTTGCATTCATGAACGCCAACAATTTGCATTAAGCACATCCACATATTACATACAAACAAGTGCTTACTTTGGCATTCATCAAACAATTCTGCCCTACGCTACCACTCTCAAAACAAGGGTTAATTGCAGAATATGCCAGTGAAGGCATTAAGTAGCTAAAACACATGCTAATTAAGCAATCCAACATGGCAGAGCTATTCTGGAACATAATGAAGTGTGCATGTACACATTGTGCTCCCTTTTGCTCTCATTTCCAATACCGTTTGCGAAACAACCAGGAAGACACTTAGAAAGAAAATGTTAGGAGTTGCTACTGCTATCATTAACCTGTATGGGCAATAGGCTTTAATACAAGGTTCTGCTGCTGCTGATGTTGCCAGACCTCAGCCTAGAAGAAGATGAGCATTTAAGCCCCTTTTGACTTATCATGGACTCCATAATACAGAAATTGTAGAGTCATAAGGGTGGACAGGGATACCCTAGAGGAAATATGCAATCTCTGCTGCCCTCACCTGAGGCCCCAGGAAAATCATGGAGAACCCATGTCAGTAGAAACCAAAGTATGTGTATCATTACTTACAATAGCTACAGGTATTTTTCAGAGACCCACAAGGAATACAGTGGGGATATCACAGGTTTCAGCCTCTAGAATCATGCATCAATTTCTAAATGCAATGCTACACCATGTAAGGTATTATATCTATTTTCCACATACCTCAGAGGAGAGAGCAACAACCATGCAACAATTCTATACCATAGAAAACTTCCCTGAAGTTCTGGAGGCCATTGACTGCACACACACATAGAAACAAAAGCCCCACCCAGTGAAAAGGGGTGGAGGTACATCAACAGGAAAGGCTACCATTCTATCAATTGTCAGGTGGTCTGTAATGCCTAAGGGATCATCTACAAAGTGTGTGCCGGTAACCCTGGCAGTTTTCACAACTCACACATATGGCACACCTATGACCTTTATGTAAGGTTTAACATGGATGACTTTTTTAAGGGCGTATAGTGTTGGATGCAGGTTATGCACGTGAAGCTTGGCTCATGACACCTATGAGAAACCCATAAAACCCCACTGAGCATGGATACAACAATGCCTATGCTTCAACTAGGAATAATAAAGAACATGTATTCAGCCTGCTGGAATCAAGGTTCTAGTGTCTAGACATACTGGTTAGTGCTCTGCAGTACGACACAGCCACCACGGCCAAAATGCTCACAGTCTGAGCCACGTTGCACAATAGAATAGTCAGGAAACAGCTTCATCAAGGACAAAAAGGCTAAGGACTGCAGTTTCCAGGACTACAGTCATAGCCAGCAGGTCCAGCAGATACAGATGAGAAGTCTGAGGAAGACCCATCAGCCATGAATGATCCTCACAGATGTAGGTGTGCACAATATGCCATGGCTCTGGCTAAGAGGCAGAAGATGACACACACATTCACTACCTAAATGAAAACCTACATTCTAACCACATACAGATATTAAAAGTGATACTGGCAAAATTCCTCAGCCTTTACTTACTCATGTAATGGTTGTGTTCTATGTGCATCAGACATAGCCGACTCCCAAAGACGCGTCTTGTAGTAGAAATATTAACCAAGGTAAGTGTTTAACTTGTAAAAAAGAGATATATAAATGCGTGCTTTCACTGTAACAGATATTCTAGCAAAAAATCAGGTAAAGGTGTTATGATAGGAATTAAAGATAGTTTTGAAACCTGTGATTATTACATGTTCAAAGATAAAACCAATACTGTAGATTGTGTAACTTTGAGAATAAAGACAACCCTTGAACAAGAATAATAGTGGCTGGGGACTTAAATGTAAGAGAAACAGACTGGAAAAAATATTGATTTGGCAGCAGTAGTAAGGAAATTATTCACAACGTATGTTCAGGAACAATAAAATTACATCAGATTGTAAAAAAGCCTGCCAGGGAATGGAACATACTGGACATTGCTTGCGTTCCTAAAGAAATCAGTTACTTCATATCAAGTTTTACATCCATTGATGTGCAGAAATTATGGGGTTATAAAGGTTCATTTGTTGCTAGATAATCCTGCCAAACTGAAATCTAAACCAATGCACAAAAGGTTAATTACAGATTATATGAAAGCATAACAGTCACAATGTGAAATTAATTGGAGAGAGGTGTTCAGTGGAAAAATTGCTGAAGGAATATAGAAAGTTTTGAAACAGAAACCATTTGAATGCAAAAAATCAAAAATAGTTAACATCAGGATCTAGGCACACAATGCCAGGAGGATATATTTATTTATTTATTTTTTTACATTTGTTGACCGGGCTAGTCTAACTGGATATATGTCCATTTTCAGTAGAGGCCTGGGGAGAAAAGCTCCTCATAAGCAAATATTAGCAACTTCAGGTACAGATAAGTAAAACTGTAACAAATTTAGGTACAGTACTATTTTAAGGTGAAGAATGCAAATGTTATATAGATAAATATTACTATAAAGTAGCAGATAATAGGAAAGAGACTGAACAACAAACAATTTTAAAGTGGCACCAATAAGAAAGAGAAAGTGAAAAGCACCCTAACAAATATAGCAGCTCCTGGTACAGTGTTTAGCAGTGAGTCATCCCATTTATCCTATAGTAGCATAGCAACTTTAGGGTAGCATGTAATAAGAAATATAAAGAATGTTTATATAGATATTTATATGTGATAACAAGTTAATGGTGCAAGCTGCAAACTATGCAAGTACATAATTAGAAGAGGATCATATGTAAGAGAAAGTTGTAAATACTAAAATTGTATAGGTGTGTCTACTCTCTGAGGCATAGAGAGAGTTGGAATTAAATTGCAAATGGTTATGTAGATAGGGTTCAGAGAACGTGGTGGTAAGATTAGTCTGGGTTACTACATGGGCATAACCAATGGTTACTAAGGTATTCTCTGAGTTGTTTTTTGAACAGTTTCACTGAGGAGAGAGATGAGAGTGCCTTGGGAAGCAGGTTCCAGGATTTGCCAACAGTGTTGGCGAACAGAGAATCACCGACCTTATTTTTGGATTTGACTGTAGATTCTAGTACTTTATTGGCTGAGCAAAGGGTTGTCAAATTACTGTAGGGGGTTAGAAGGCTAGTAAGTATAGGAGTATTTTTAGGAAGATAGAGGATCTTATGGGCAATCATAAGTTGTTGAATCTGAAGTTGATTATGAAGTTCTAGCCATCCTAGTTGTTTTAGGTTTTGACAGTGGTGAGTTCTAAATGATGAACCAGTAGCAAATCTGACAATATTGTTGTAGGAGGTAGCTAGTTTGTTAAGGTTGTTTTTTGATAGGTTGGTATAGATGGGAGAGGCGTAGAGGAGGGTGGAAATTAGATGGGTGTGGGCAATAGTTGTTCTAGCTGTTGGAGTAAGGAAGGGTTTAATCCTATAGAGGGAGCCTAATTTTCTGTTTACTGTTTTTATTGTTGTGTTAATATGTGTGTCAAAGCTAAGATTATGGTCTATTGTTACCACTAAGAGCTTGGTAGTTGGGTCGGGAGATATAACGATGCCATCATTGGATATAACTGTGAAGTCAATTGGGGGGACCTTTGTGTGGGAGTGAAGAGTAGTAGTTTTGTCTTTTTAGGATTTAGGAGGAGGCTATGCTGTAAGAACCAGCTTTCTACTGTGTTAAGCACTGTTTGGGTAATGGCCTGGACTTGAGGTGCAGAGGTAGCCGAGCATATTAGTGTGGAGTCATCAGCATATTGGATACATGTAGCTTGAGGAATGATTAAATTAAGATCATTGATGAAAATTGAGAAAAGGAGAGGGCCCAGGATAGAACCTTGATGGACTCCTAGGGTAATAGGAAGGTGAGGGGATAGATTATTTTCCCAAAGCACAGCCTGTTCCCTATTTTCAAGGTAGGATTTAAACCATTGTAAACCCTGTGTATCTAGTAAGAGAGACTTAAATATATTCAAAAGAAGTTGATGGTTGACCATATCAAAGGCTTTTGATAGGTCAATAAAGAGTGCTGAGGATAGAGTATTATTGTTTCGGTTATTGTTAATACAGTCAGAAAAGGATAAGAGGGCTGTGGTGGTACTATGGTGAGGCCTAACGTCATGCTGACAGTTAGCTAGTAGGTTATTTTGCAGTAGGTGGTCTAGTAGTTGGCAGTGGATACATTTTTCCATAATTTTAGCTAAAGGAGAGAGTAGAGCTATTGGGCGGTAATTTAAGAGTTCAGTTGAGTTGTAGGATAATGTGGGAGACTTTCCAGATAGATGGGATAGTTCCTTCAGTAATGGTTCTATTTATAAGGATGGAAATAGGAAAGGCTACTACTGCTGCAGCTTTCTGTAGATATTCTGCTGGTAGAAGGTCAGCTGTGGGGTTGCAAGGTTTTAGTTTATGAAGAAGAGTGCAGATGAGGGATGTTGGGACTGGTTGTAAATGAGATGAGGGGGTTAAAGTAGTCAAGGAGGATGACAAACTTGTACTAACAGGAGGTAGTGAATTGGCTTGAGTTTGGACTGCATCAGTAAAGAAGGTATTAAAGGCATTAACAATATGCTTAGGAGTTTCATAGGTGGATCCTGTTGGGGTGGGAGTTTTGGACTGACCTGGGTGGAGGAGTCTGTTTATGCCTGCCAAGAACATTTTGAGGTTTGTATTGGTGGGTTTGCTGGTTGTTGTGGTAGAAGTTTCTTTTATCTAGAAGTATAGATTTTTTGGTAGCATTTCTCAGCTGTCTAAATGTTAGATGATCAGCTGGGTTTTTAGTTGTTCGCCATTTGGCCCAGATTTTATTTCTTAGTATAATTTTGTGCCTTGTCTCTTTTGTTAGCCATGGAGCAGTTTTAGTCCTATTTCTCAATGAGTGGGATAGGGCATGATAGTCCAGAATTTCTAAGAATTTGGCATTAAAGCAGGATACTGCTTCGTTTAATTGGAGGTGTCTTAGGGGTGACCAGTCACATGCTTTCAGTTCAGTTTGGAAGTTAATAGGTTCATAGGTTCATAGGTTGATACTAGGCTATCTACCCTATTGCATTTATAAGCCTAGCCAGAGTGTGTTTGGCTTTCACCACCCTTTTAGATTAGTTGACTGTGCCTCTGTATAGTAGGTCACAGAAGATAGCCCTTTTGAGGTTAGTTTACTGTGCCTCTGTCTAGTAGGGACACAGAAGAGATCCCAGGGGTAAATCTATGATCTCCCATCCACTCGTCAAGATTTCTCTTGAAGAGGATCATTGAGGGACTCTGCCTAACATGGATTGGGATTTTGTTCCAGTGTGAGTGGAGCCTCTGGGATATGAATCTGTCCCTCCAGCATGTCCTATTTATTTCTGTGCTGAGGTTTAAGTCCCTGGAGCATGTAGCTCTAAGGGATTTGGATTTCCTGAGGTGGAGCATGTCCATTAATTCTGGGTTGGACATGGCTTTATACGTCAGGCACAGATCGCCTATGAGTAGGTGGTAAGTCCCTGGAGCATGTAGCTCTAAGGGATTTGGATTTCCTGAGGTGGAGCATGTCCATTAATTCTGGGTTGGACATGGCTTTATACGTCAGGCACAGATCGCCTCTGAGTAGGTGGTAAGCAAATGAGTAGAGCTGGAGTTTCTTTAGCCTAACTGCGTAGGGTATCTGTTTGAGTCCCTTGATCCTCTTGGTGAGGTACTTTTGGGGTCTTTCCAGTTGCTGCAGGTGTCGGGTAAGGTACATCCCAAATGGGGCATTGTATTCAATTATGGGCCTGATGAGTGATGAGTAGAGGGGCACAATGACCTCTCTTGATCTAGATGTGAACCCTTTCATGATAAGGTGGGCTATATAGAAGGTCTTTCTAACCACTTTGGCAATGTGATTGTCAAAGGAGAGATTGCTATCTACTTGGGTCCCCAAATCCCTAATTACTTCTTCCGTACTTAATGGATTACCACCTATGTGGTAATTTGTGGGCACTTTGTTTTTCCCAAAGGGGATGACTATGCACTTTTTGGCATTTAGCTTTAAGCCATGGCTCTGGCACCAGTTATCCATCTCTGTGAGACCCTTTTGGAGGATGCTTGTGTCAGTCGGCGAGTTGATTATGGCACCTAGTTTGCAGCCATCTGCGTACTTGGTCAGCCATAGTCCTCCCATGTTAGCCTGTACCTCAGAGAAATATATACCGAACAAGAGAGGTCCCAGGACTGAGCCTTGTGGGACGCCACTTGTAACTGGTTTAGAGTCTGACATGGCACCTGCAATTCTGACCATGTGGGTTCTATCCCTGAGCCAGTTTGCAACCCATCTTGTGACATAGGGGTTGATATTTAAGCTGGTGACCTTATTTATGATGCCCGAGTGGGGTATTGTGTCGAAGGCTTTTGTGAGGTCCAGGTAGGCTGTGTGGACTATCTTCCCTTCATCTATGGCCTTGGTGACTGTTTCAAAGAAGTTGACCCAGTTCAAGAGGCAAGATCTGCCCTTAACAAAGCCAAAATGGGTAGGATCCAGTGTTTGGAGGTTCCCAATGTCTTTGTTTATGAGTTTCATGATGATACGCTCCATAGCTTTGCAGACCAGGCTAGTCAGGCTTATAGGGTGATATTTTCCGGGGTCTGTTGTGGCACCACCTTTGTGGAGTGGGACCACTGTTGCTGTACGCCATTTTTTGGGTACATATCCTGTAGTAAGGCTGAGATTGAACAGTGACTTTATGTGAGGGTTCAGTTCTTCTTGGAGTTCATGTAAGACACAGCCCGGGACACCGTCCAAACCCATTCATGCTGTGTTTTTTGCTTTAGAGAGGGCAGCCCTCACCTGTGCATCTGTGATGTCAGGGAGGCTACACTCTGTTGGGATAGACATTTGCTCTTTTGGGGGGGAGGGGGGGAGAAGTTTACAATGAACCTGTCTGCCAGGATGTTGGCAATGTCTTTGGGTTCAGTGTATTTTCTGTCATTTTGAACTAACTCAGAGCATATCTGGGAGTTGCCACCCAGGTTCCTGACATAACTAAAGAAGGCCTTGTGATTATCTTTAGCATCTTGTGCAATGTTTCTTTCGAAGCTGGCCTTAGATGATTTTATGAGGGATCGTAGTTTCTTGCTAGTACTGATCAGAGATGCCTTCCCTTTTTGGGATTTTGCTCTATCATGTAGTAGCTTCCTCCTTCTGTTGTATAGCTTATTTATGGCTGGGGTCCACCAGACAGGTCTCCTGCCTTTGGAGGAATGAGTCTTGGTTTTATTTGGGATAGCACGATCCATGCATTCCTATAGGTGTCCATAGAAAGCATTTGTAAAGGATTCTGCGGTTTGGGCCATATTTTCCACTGGCCTGGGGGCTTTGAAGGATTCCACCTCGGTTTTGAGAAGTGTGAAGTTTGCTTTTGAGAAGTTCTTCACCGTGGTTTCCTTGGCTGGGGGTGGGGACGGGATATGGATGTCCAGTGAGATTAATGTATGGTCAGATCTTACCAATGAGGGGTATACCTCTGGTATGGAACATAGAGTCCCCATGTTGGTAATGATCAGGTCCAATATGTTTTCCCCTCTTGTGGGAGTGGTGACCAGTTGTTCCATAGCATTTGAGTTTATAAATTCTAGGAACCATTGGGCGAGGGTGTTGGGGCTTGAGTAGTGCTCCCAGTCTATGTTTGGGTAGTTGAAGTCACCCAATATAATGGTGTTTGGAGAAACCTTCATATTCTCCAGTGTTCTCAGGAAAGCCGAGTGAGGTTCCTGAGTTTGGGAGGGTGGTCTCTAGCAGGCTACAAACTGAAAGGCAGTTTTGCCCACTGTTAGTTGCACATGGATGGTCTCTGATGTTTTATGCAGTGCCACTAACCTGTAGGTGTGGGTATCTTTGATGAATATGGATACTGGTTCGGTCCGAGTTTTGAGGCCGAAAAGCATGGTATGAGGTATAACCTGGTAGTGCTGGGGTGCTCTCGGGAGCCTTGAACCAGGTTTCTGTTACTGCACAGATATCGATATTCTCCATACTGAGGAGAGCCTCGAGTGCGTGCATCTTGAAGTTTAGACTTCTGACATTGAGCAGCATTACCCTTAGTTTCTTTTTCTTTGTGTTGTCTATGGAGGTGGGTTTGTCTTTTGAGCCTTGCCTAAAAAAGGCACTATGGGGGTGGCAAGAGCCTTAGCCAGTATTCAAAAGCCCAGGGGTGACAGGTGCAAGCCGTCCCTAGCGAAGCAACGTGGCTTGTCGAGCATGTCATCCCAGGCTGACAGACACTGGATCCCCTTTGAATGACACCAATACTTTAGCCAATTGTTAAAATTGATCATTTTGTCTTTATACTGTGGCATCATTCTTGGTGAGGATAATATGCTGCTCAAGGTCAGGGTCATACTGGCCTGGGCTACATGATCAGAGAGCTTCTCTATGTCTCTTTTCATGTAGTCCAGGGAGGTATGTCTCAGGTCATTCACACCAGCATGGACAATGACGGAGTCATATTTGTACTTGCTTTGGAGTGACCTGAGTGCTTGTGTTATGTGGCGGATCCTGGCACCCGACAGGCAGCTTACAGTGACCTTCGCCTTGTTCAGCCTGGTGAGTGGGACGTCAGTGCGTCTGACAATGGAGTCACCTATTACAAGTGTATTAGGTGTTTTGTTTAGCCTTAAGGGCTGTGACTGTGTGGCACACTGACTTTGTGAACTATGTGATACGTGGGTATTGTTGTGGGGTAATGGTTGCTTGGATGTCTGCTTTGGAGGTCTCTGCTGCTTGGGCAGATTTTTATTGAGAGCCTCCGAGTATGTTTTTGTGTGTTTATGTGTTTGGTTTTCTGTTGCGATAGGTCCATGTGAGACTGGATTTGTGGTGTGTGTGGTTACCTTCTCCTCCTGACTGACTGCACCAGTATTGGGTTGAGAGAGCTCAAAGGTTAAAGTTTTTGTTGGTTCTTTTTTGTTGGTTATATATCCGTAAGAACAAAATACTTGATTAAGGTATGAAACAAAAAAATATAAGAAATGGAAAGGCGGCAGAACTGCAGCTTTGAAAACTGAGATAAACAAGCTAAGCAAAAAAAATTAAACACAGTGTGAGATATGATCAAGAAAATTTTTAATAAAATTTATATAAAGATATTGAGCTTATAGGAAACTGTTTTAGAGATATATAAGATACTGAAGGAGTAAAGAGATACAAATTGATAAACTGTGTGTATATTCTAACTTGTATTCTCAGATATAAAATATTATAGTTATATTTACAAAATATTATATGAAGAAGATTAACTCCACAAAGGAGTGATAAATTGTCCCAGTGACATCCAGGTAACCTCAGACACTGAAATCAAATTAGATTATAATGAAAATGAACATTGCAAACTGGATCCAAACAAAATACAGGGAGGTGACAAAATTAGTAATAATGACCTGAGAATACTTCAGGAAAAACTTACATTACCATTTGGACTGCGCAGTGGTAGCTTTATTGCCTCACAGCAAGAGGTTCTCCAGTTTGATTCTCAGCTGGGGTGCCTTCCGTCCCTCCTCCGTTCATGTAGGTTTTCTCCCACATTACAAAGACATGTGTCTGAAGCATTTCTCCCTGGGCCTCCACTGAAAATTGGCTTCATTCTAAGTCGGACTTTCCCAGTTAAGAAATAATAAATAAATAATGTTTATTATTTACTAGGCCATATAAATATGGGGAGATTCCTCAAGATTGGAGGAGTGTACTTGTTAAACTTATCTTGTCATGTTCTGTCCAATAAAGTGTTTGCAATAAGGAGCAAACAGGAATAGATGAATAGAAAAAAGATTAACACAGAAGTAGGATAATGTTGGCTTAATAATTTACGATTATGGGGCTGTAATGTGTTCAGAAATGCTTTAATGCTCTACTGTTAAAATGCTGTTCTCTATTTTTTTCTTTATTTTTTCTTGGTTCATGAAATGTGGTAATTTGAGAAAGAAATAAAGATGTTTGCACTTACACACATAATAGTAGCATAAAATAATATTAAATCATATTTTGACATTATTATGAAATCAGATTTATTTATTTTATTTTATTTTATTTATTTTACATTTGTTTACTGGAATAGTCCGACTGGAAACATGTCCATTTTCAGTGGAGGCCGGGGGAGAAAAACTCCAAAAACACATTCAACAAACTGTTACATTTTTGCAGTTTAAACACAAAATAAACACAAATAAAAAGAATTGTACACAGATGTAAACAAGCACAACAAACAGATATACACAAGCAAATTATTACATTTTTACTCAGATGTAAAATTCTAGATAGTCTTTTTAAGAATGATTGGGTATTGAATGCCTAGTAGGCTAACCTGGTAGTAGATCCAAGGAGATCATAGGATATATAAGTTAAGAAACAAAGTGTAGGCAGAAGTCCTCCATGTGCACATGAGTGATTGTTAGAGTTAGTCTGG
The DNA here is from genome assembly GCF_019279795.1 of Protopterus annectens. Taxonomy (NCBI): domain Eukaryota; kingdom Metazoa; phylum Chordata; order Ceratodontiformes; family Protopteridae; genus Protopterus; species Protopterus annectens. The sequence goes on from NC_056729.1 coordinate 1,482,748,501, forward strand.
ATTATGACAAGGACATAGCTAGCCATCGTTTTTTAAAGTACCGAATCAGACTTTTCTTGAAATGAGGTAGAGAGAGTTCAGATGTAAGATTAGCAGGAAGAGAATTCCAAGTTTTGCCAACAGAGTTAGCAAATAGAGATTCTCCGGCTGTGTTGTTGGATTTGAGAGTTTGAAGTAGTAGTCTTTCAGATGAACAAAGTGCACTAAGGTTACTGTAGGGGTGATGAGGTTTTTAAGTACGGGTGTGTTATCCGGTTGGTAGAGGATCTTGTATGCAACTATTAGTTGATTAACCTGAAGTAGGTTAGGCAGTTCAAGCCATCCTAGTAGATTTAGGTTATGACAGTGATCAGTTTTGTAGGCTGCATCAAAAGCAAATCTAGCAATGTGATTGTAGCTGCTAGAAAGTTTATTAAGGTCAGTTTTGCTGAGGTTTTTAAATAGAGGGGGAAGCATAGAGGAGGATGGAGAGTAGATGTGTATGAGCAGTTACAGTTCTGGCTAATGGCATTAGGAAGGGCTTGATCCTATATAGTGAACCAAGTTTTTTATTAACTGTTTTAATAGTTTTATTCATATGCATATCAAACTTAAGATTATTATCTATTATAAATCTTAAGAGTTTGGTTGAGGAATCTAGGGAAATAATGGTGCCGTTGTTGGATTTTAATCTAAAGGTCATAGGGGTAGACCTGTGAGTGGGTTTGAAAAGCAGCAGTTTGGTTTTATTAGGATTTAACATGAGACAACGGATTAAGAAGTCAATTTTCAACTGTTTTAAAAGTATTTTGAGATACAATCTGCAACTCTGTAGGTGAAGTGTCAGAGCATACTAAAGTGGAGTCATCCGCATATTGAATGCATGTTGCATTTGGGATGACCTTATACAAATCACTGATGAAAATGGAAAATAATAGCAGACCTAGTATGGAGCCTTGGGGTACTCCAAGGATGATGGGTAAAAGGATGGATAGTTTGCTCTGCCATAGGACAGCCTGTTGTCTACTACTGAGATAGGATTGAAACCAATTGATGACCTGGTCCTCCAGGGAAATGGATTTCAAAGTGCTTATGAGTATTTCGTGGTTTACCATATCAAAGGCTTTTGAAAGATTGAGAAAGATAGCAGAGGAAAGTTTATTATTGTTTCAATGTTGGTTAATGACAGAGAAGGGGAGGAGGGCTGAGGTTGTACTATGGAATGATCTAAAACCATGTTGAGTGTTGGCTAGAAGATTATTATGGATAAGATAGTTCAGGAGTTGATTATGGATGCATTTTTCCATCATTTTAGCCAAGGGTGACAGAATAGCTATGGGTCTATAGTTTGACAGGTCAGTAGAGCTGCCCCCTTTATGGAGTCGGATGAAATGAGATATCTTCCAGATGGAGGGGATGGACGCTTCAGTTATAGTTCTATTGATCAGGATAGTAATGGGGTATGCTATGGTATCTGCAGCTTTTTGTAGATATTCTACAGGGAGTAGATCAGCTGACAGGGTGGTAGGCTTTAGTTTCTTAAGTAATTTTTGGACAAAAGATGTGCAAACTGGTTTGAAGTTAAAGGAGAGTTGGGAGCTGGGTGTAGTGGCTGGAGAGTATGGGCATCTGGGGGATAATTGGTTAGGTAGGTTCTGGATGGTTGTTGTAAAGAAGCTGTTAAAGGTATTGGCAATTTCTTCTGGGGGGTTTTTGTTAGAATCCAAGGGGACAGGAGTGGAGGATTGTCCTGGACTAAGGAGTTTGTTTATACCTTCCCAAAACTTTTGTGGCTTGTCTTGGTGTTTTTCTTGTAGATGACAGTAATATTTTTTCTTGTCTAATGTGGTGGATTTTTTTGTTTCATTTCTTAGCTGTCTGTATCTATGTTGATCTATGGGGGGTTTTGTGGTCTGTGAAGTGGCCCAAGCCCTATTTCTAAGTTGCATTTTTTTGTCTGGTTCCTTTTGTGAGCCAAGGAGCAAATTTTGTTTTGGTTCTAATAGTCTGTGCTAGTGCATGGGTGTCAAGGATGGATAGGAATTTGGTACTAAAGTAATTTACTGCTTCTTCAAGTGGTAATTGTTTCAGAACTGACCAATTGCAAGATTTGAGTTCATTATGTTAATTAGTGCAGTTGAAATTCGTATTGTTCCTTACTGTTTTAAAAATGGCCTGGTTGTGGAGATCAGCTTTTTGCCTGATTAAATAGATGAGGAGGTGATCACTTACATCATCAGGCAAGGTCCCACTCTTGTATTTGAGGGGATGGGTGTTAACAAGAATCCAATCCAGAATACTTACTTTATTGGTGAGTTTACTGATCCTAGTGGGGGAGGATACAACCTGTGAAAATCCATAATGGTTTATGTGGTGAGTGGGGGGTTCTGAGGAACACATGTGCCACTCTATGTTGAAGTCCCCAAGTAAAATGGTTTCTTGGGGGTAGTTGCTGAATAACCAATGTAGGATATCTTCGAGGGTATTTATGTTATTGCCTGGGGGAATATATACGCAGATGAGATTTATACATTTGTTCTTATTAATGTGGAGCTTAGTGATAAGCATTTAAACATTGCCAAATAGGGATGTTTGCAGGGCATTAGTGGACATTTCAAGCATGGATTTGTACAGAACAGCTACCCCACCTCCGTTCCTATTGGTTTAATCAAGCCTTAGGATGTTATAGACTAGTGGTATAATTTCATTATCTGAAGTAGAAGGTTTTAGCCAGGTTTCAGTTAGACATAGTATGTCTGGGGAAAGAGCATCTAAGAGGGCATGTAGGTGTTGAATCTTATTGTTTACACTTCTGATATTTAGGTGACTGATCAAGAGTGAGTTTGGGGGTTTGTCTAAGATTTGTGTAGTAGTGGGACAGTTAGTAAAGGACTGAGAGCCAGTGGATGAGGATGGGCCAGGATTTTGGTGGATATCTCCATCCATTGTCAGGTTGCATTGTAATCTGATTGTGAGCATCCAGATTTTAATTAATAGACTTTGGTATCTTTTGGTTTTAGGGTTGGCATACCTTATTCTAATGGGATGCTGATACCTAGTTAGATGGAAGGGGATATATTAAGTGTTAAAGCTTGTGTGTAGCTATATAGGTGGAGGTTATAATGCAAAAATAGCAGTCAACAGATATGTGAATTATCACAACACACCACATTTGAACTTTCACTACATCCATCAGCCTATTAACTGTTAGAGTAAATGTTCCAAAGTAGTGCCTTTACTCTGTGTTGCTAGCAGGCGATTACAGAAACTCACCAGTTTTTGCCACAGGACATGAAATGCCATTCATCTTCATTCAGCATTGTTGCATGATGCCAAGCTCTGCAAAAATGCTGAGTACAAAAAGTGAATGTTTTTTGTATGGGCGATTTCTGGCAATGTGTGTTGTGTGTGACTCTATATATTTTGATCAGATTAAATGTGTGAAAAAATAAATTGATGGGACAGAAGTGAAAAGTGTGGGCAAGCAGAGGGCAGAGCGGAGGACACAGGGAAAGAATAAATGAATTTACTGGATAGTGGTGGGAGAGCACCATAGCTATCCAATTCTTCACAACATAGATATAAATTTGTAAAAATGAATTTGATGAATTTGGAGAGCCGCCACAGCAGGGATGGGTGACAGCAACAGAATAATGTTGTATAGCCAATTGGAACAAATCAAGTGTGTCAAGAATATAGATAGGAGAAGTGGAAAGCTATGTATGGGGCATAACTTTTTTGTAGGACAGGTGCCAATTTTTTTTCTTTTTTGTAGAGAGAGGATTGTTGGGGAAGGTGCTTAGAAATAGTGTCAGGTAGGAAGGATAGGTTAGGAAGCAGGTACAAACATACAGGACATATGAGATAGGCAGGGATGATGATGGATACAAAAGGTTGGTGGACACCATGATTGGGTATAGGTAGTGGACATCAGAGGTGCATCAGTGTCCAGCTAGAGCACAGTGATAATCTAGTCCTCAACCTCATAACTGCCATCAATGTCTGCTGTCTCACTTCTCTGGGTCAGGACTGGATGTGGCATCAGTTTTGTAGTCTGAAACAATCTGATACAGGACCTTTTCAACTATGCTGATTTGGGCACTGAGGTCTATCTCCATGCTGTATTTCACCAACCCTGTCAGGTCCTGACAGGTGACAAAGTCGCTACCTCCAGTACTACTCCCAGTGGGTACCACTGTACCAGCAGCCATAGCAGACCTACCTGATGCAGTTGGAGCAGGTAGAGCAAGAGTTATGGAGGCAACACTGACAGTTTGTGAACCTAATGTTCTGGGTGTCTGTGCAGCCTGAGGTGGTGCCACCACAGTCACTTGTGGAGGTATGGTGGGGCTGAACCACAGGGGGTGGTCTGCCTCCCTGTGCTAATGGTTATTTGGATTGCAGCAGCAATGTATTAAAAAAAAGAGAGAGATAGGCTTGGGGAGACAAAACAGAGATAATAAGTAGGGTTGGGGAAACAAAACAGAGATAATAAGATTAATGCCATGCCACAGTTTTATTTCAAAATATGAACAAATATGATACATAACAGATATAATGTGAAGGCATTAATGTGTCATTAAATAAATCAATATCAGTGCTATTGTAACTAAAATGGAAACAGCTATGTGACTATGGCATAACAAATATATGATTTCCATGTTAATAAATCCAGCAACAAAATTGAATCTTTAATGACATTTAATATTATAGTAAATGATTTATACATATTATGCTGTAATAAAAGTTTCTGCTGCTAGGAAGTGAACCCATATGCATCAAAGCTGATGTACTCATTGCTTAATACAATCATCAGGAGCTATTAGAGCAGGAATGTATGCTTGATGTAAAGCTCATATGGATACCCTAAAAAGTATGCTCTGGTTTGCATTTGTACCCAATGTATGTCTGAAGGGGGCCAATCTCTTCCAATGTACCTCCTTGTTCAGAGAAATAGTCTCAGCAGCTATACAATTATAAAAAGACAAGAAATTGAAGCATATTGAATACATGTATTAACTGGCAAATGCATGCCATATCATTAACTGGTGATAATTCACTATATGTGCACAACTGAGGGGTGTTTGCAATCTTAAATACATCCTTCCATTGGCTCAGGAGGTCCTGTTTGTGCCTCTTCATGTCAGTGCAAGGAATGCCAGTTTCACTGGAGACAGCCTTGACCAAGCTATTCTAAGCCTCAGCCTTGTACTGAGACCCAGTAGAGTTCCTCTTCAGAAGTCTGTGGCTGTAACACTTGAAGAGTGCCACTAAAATTCTGGATGCCTCTTCACACTATCTTTGCACTCTAAATGGAGCTCTAGCTTCACCTTCACCTGCCATGCTACTGAGCTATGCCTAGAACTATGTGTCTGAATGAGCACCCAACTCAGATCTCATGGGTACCAACATGTGTGCAAAGATGTACAGCCTTGCCAGCTACATTTGTGCAATTGAAAGCACAAAAATGGCTTGGTAGTCACATTAGAAATGATTCCCTCAAAAAACAAAAAAAAAGAAAACAAAAAACAGTTAAAGTGTGAAATAATGCAGTGTGATTTGGCTATGTGTGATAATCACCCTATTTACACATGTAGCACTGTTAAATAATGAAGTGTTTGTTATAATCATTGTTATTTATAGGTAAAATGTTATGAATTGTGACAATGGTTTGTTGGGACATACACAATACAAAGAATGACCTATGAATAGAACCCATGAGAAATAAAGAATAATTAAATGGAAATTGTTGCTTATTAACTGTCGATGCTAAATGTAAACTTACGTTTTTAAGGTGTAAGTAGAGGTATATAAATTTCAAAATGAATGGAGTTATACATAAGAGATACCTGTATGTATGTGACTTTAACCACTGATGGCACTGGAGCTCTATGTAAAAGGCAGTCTTTGTGGTTGTAAATACATTTTATACGCATTGAGTTGCATGACCTGAGTAATACATGTTGGGGTAGGTTCCATGCATACTTTACATGACATAGTGTCCTACACACATAATTATTATATGTGATGAGTCATATAACTTTAATTATGCATTGCCTACTTTACACATATGCAAGTGCATTTTACATTCATAGGTTCATAGGTAGATACTAGGCTATTGGCCCTCGGACCTATACAAGCCTAGCCAAAAAGGTACCCTGGCTTTCGCCACCCAAGAAAATTATTTTCCTGTGACCCTGTTGAGCAGAGCCACAGAGGTGATCCCCAGTGTGAATTTCCTATTTCCCATCCAATCATCAAGATTTTTCTTGTATGTATTCATTATTATCATTGCTATGCTTAACATAATTTATACATATTATATTTGAGTTATGTAGCAGTCATTTATGATAGTTTTGTGCCACATTCATGCTTGTAATTGTCATTTGTATTTCATGTAACATTACTAAAGAAAACTATATGACAATAATTATTCTGATCCCCTCAGTAAAATTATTGGTAAACTGGATTTGAACCCTGCATAACCTGTGTCATTTCTCCAAATTCACTATAATTACACTTTGTGCCACAGAGATAGGTAATTGACAGGTGTATTTTATTAACTCAGTACTGTCTAGAGTTCTAATGGCAGTGCAATAGCACCAAGATCATTTGTATTACTGAAGGCAGCCCAAATTACATTTTTCATTTTTTTCCTTCAAATGTGAACCATCACTGAGCACTGCCAAGTGCCATGCAAATACAGAAGTAAAAAATTGTATAAGTAAAAATAAAACTATTACAGGGGTTATCTAACAATGAACATAGCACTTATGGCATTAACCTGACACAGTCATCATTTTAGCATCTGGTTGCCACATCAAAACTCGCATTTGTGTTGCACATCATCAGGCCTTCATATAATGGCAGTTACTGAGCTCACTTTTGACAGAGCTTGCACAAGTAATAATGACATACTTCTAAAGGGAATGCATTACTGTTCTGGTCACTACTTGGGAGACAAGGATAAGTAATGTTATCTTATAACATAAAACTATGCATATTAAACATCACTACTACAGGATAATCAACTGCTACTACCCCCCCCCCCCCCAAAAAGACTTCTCTTTTTTTTTCAAAATCAAATTTCCATCAATTTTAAAATTTCTTCCATAAATAATACCATGATTGAATTTACCTCATATACAAAACTACTTGGCATGATAATCGATGACAAACTTAAATTTGATTTACATATCCACAGCAGCATCAAGAAAACCCATGAAAAACTAGGTAGCCTTCAAAAAGTAAAGAGATTCCTTACAAATCCACCAAAGTAACTCTAGCTACCACTTACATCTTACCCTTTCTGCTTTATGGTGGCCCTATCATAACAAGCCTAGAAGCCACACTTAGTTCTAAACTTGAACAATGCTACAATAAAGTTGCCAGATTTGCTTACAAGAAAAACCTACCAGACCCACCACTGTTTAGCACTAAAAACACTTTACTGGCTTAAGCTTTCTCACCATCTATCTTATACCCACCTCATCTTAACCCACAAAATCAGCTATACACCATTTGCCTGCCCAATAATTAGCCCCTTACTCCAATACTATCCACCAAACCATCACATTCAATCAAATTATAAACAACTGCTTACCATCTACAAACCACAAAGGGCATCTGGGGAGAGTCTCTATCAAAATAAATGTACGTAGAAGTTAGAATAACATTCCTATATCAGTCATATCCATCTCACACCTTCACCTTTTTAAACCATTAGTAAAAGACTTCTTCTCTACCTCCTGGCTTTGTCCCTACTCCTCGTTTGGGACATAGCTTCTCCTAACATCCTTCATTCACATTCTTATACTCACTTTAAAGCACTCAATCACTTAACCTGCTTACCCATTTTATTGTAGTACTTAAACTACTGTACCTACTTTTAGTTAGCACAATCAATTACTATTCCATTGTTTCTTCTCTGGTTACACTTAAACTTGCTTATCCTTTCTAATACCTCACTGTAATGTATTTCTTAAAATGACTCCCACCTGTCTTACATACCACTCTTCAATCTCTAAATTCTCAGTATTTGTGAAAATCAGTACACATTTTATTATATTGACCACCATGCCACTTAAATTGCATTATAACATTTGTTATTGTAAATATTGATTGCTTTAAATTGTTACCTTGGAGCTTTTCTCCCTGGGCCTCCATTGAAATAGGCCAACTGTGTCCATTCAGACTTTCCCCAGTAAATATATGTCAATAAATAAATAAATGCTTTCACATAAACAGCACCATAGCTAGATTTGAACCTTGAAAACATGGCAATAACATAACACATTTGGGATTATTTTCACATACACAGACATATTTTATGAAAAAGAGAAAGCATATACAAAAGATGAGACATTCTATCACTTTAGAACAAAGGTCCAAGATAAGCATATTCTCTTACAGCTGTCCTTTGTAATTTCCCAGTATATATGTAGATAAATGGGATATTTAAAACAGTTATGCTAATAATTCCTATCAGTAACAAGTAACAAGTTTTTTCAATAGTACAGATGTTTTCTTCTCTTTCTTTTGTGAGCATCATTCTCTTTTTTATGCTTTTCTAATATGGATGCAATGCCATTTGCCTTTATTTTGATACATGCTTGTATATTTATCTGTTATGTGCTTCATATGACTTACAGACAACTTTTTACTCATAGTTAGGTCATAAGCATTTAATAATAAAACTGTTGTAACATTATCTCCTAAATCAGTCAATGTAATCCCTGACTTTTGGGTAACTCTGTTCTCCCTGAGTCACACTCAGTAAGTGTACATCAAAGTGACAGGAGTGTAAAACACTTTTAATTACTCTTGCAGTAAGACTAATCATTCATACTTGCAAGCCTTTAGCATGCAACACTTCACAATTCTCATTCTTGTACTTTTAGTGTGTGTGTGTGTGTGTGTGTGTGTGTGTGTGTGTGTGTGTGTGTGTGTGTGTGTGTGTGTGTGTGCACGCGCGCAAGAAATTCTGTAGGTCTTCACACCATGTTTACCTGCCCAGCACTTTTATTTATTTATTTATTTTGCATTTGTTTACTGGGATGATCCGACTGGGACAGTGCCCATTTTCAGTGGATGCCTGGGGAGAAAAGCTCCAGCTTAAACTTACATACAAAGTCATCACATCAAGTAATATAAATTATAGACAAAAAATTGAGTGTTAACACATTTACAGAATAAAAATTTAAAAACAAAAATATATACATGGTATCAACTTAATGCAGATTGTGTGATTCTTGAATGGTAATGAGGTGACACTTAAATTTCATATTCACAGTGTGCACAGGGGTGAATCTACACTATATAGACTCATTGTGTTGGTAAGGCACTTGCATTGTACTAGAGGAGACTGATTGGATCTAGAGACTTTGATACTACTGTAATTACAATTGTTTGTGTACTTTAGTACAAATTCTATGAAGATATGTGATGCTTACTAAAAATGACATTTTTTAACATTACAAGTGGTTTACTTTTCACATAAAATTGAGTGCTGTATGTAGTTTGTCTATTGGTGTCATTATAGCATGTGTAGCATTTATTTTTAAGTGAACTCAGGTAATGTTACCTGTATTTATAGAAACATTTATGTATTTATTTATTTATTTATTTATTTTTCATTTATTGACCAGGAGTGTCTGACTGAGATAAAGCCCTTTTTCAGTGGAGGCCCGGGGATAAAAGCTCCAATAAAGAAAGTAATTTAATAACAATTTTTACACTCATAGCAATATACAAATGGTTACCATTCTGGTAAAGTAGTTGGCAAGATTAAAAAATACAAATCAAAAAAGATAAAAAGTGTAACACATAGGAAGTTAACTGTTTTAGTTTCAGTATGTTAGGCTATCTAACAATACTAAACAAGGTATAGACAATACTTTAGGAGACTTTCTTAGGAAGTAAAGGGAGTAAGTTATTATGTTAGGTGGTGAGTAAGTGTTATATATTTCAGAGACTTAGTTGTGGTTGTGAACAGTGGCAGGTCCAGTGTTTTTAAAGTAGTCTTTGGTAGCTAATTTAAATTGTTTGGGGTGAGTAAGGATCCTTATTTCTAGTGGGAGTTTGTTCCATGCAATAGAGGGATGATAGCTATATAGATTACAGCCTGCCTTGGAACTGGGTTTATGAACCTTTAACAGATCTTGGGTTGTACTTCGGAGATGCCTAGTAGGGCAATAGTTAGAGATGAGAGGTGATAGAGCAGGGCAGAAGGATGGCTGATAGGGAATGGAGTGAATGATTTGCAGCTGAAATTGAAGAAGCAGGTAAGGTAGTTCTAGCCAGTTTAGGTATTTTAGGGAGAGACAGTGGTGAGATTTATATGTTTGCTGAGCAGCAAATCTTGCTATTCTCTGATAGGTTGATTCCAGTTTGGTAAGTAGGGATGTATTTAGATTAGTGAGTATTTGAGAACGGTAAGTCAACCATGGTAGAAGGTATGCATGAGTAAGAGTAATTGCAGCTTCTGTTGTGAGGAATTTGTTGTTCCTGTACAGGAGTCCTAGCTTCTGATTGTTTTTTATGATACAGTTGTAAATGTGTAAATCAAATTTTAGTTGATTGTCAATGGTAATGCCAAGTAGTTTTGTGCTTGATTCAACTTTTATGGGAGTATTGTTTATGGACATTGTGGAAAATGATGTCTTGATGTGGTTACTAGTTTTAGGGAGAAAAGTAGGAATTTTGTTTTTGTATGGTTAAGAATGAGATAGTTATTTGTTAGCCATGCTTCTACTGAGTTAAAGAAAGCCTGGGTAGTAGAAAGCAGTTCAGAAGGTGAATTTGCAATAGTGATGACTGTAGAGTCATCTGCGTATTGGACTATGTTTGACTGAGGACAGGAGGAGTAAAGTGTATTGGTGAAAATGTTAAAGAGTAGTGGTCCAAGAATGGATCCTTGTGGGACACCTGTACTAACAGGAAGGGGGTAGATAGTACACTGTCCCATCTCACTGACTGCAGTCTGTCAGAGATATAGCTAGAGAACCATGCAACTTTATCTGGGGAGAAGTTAAGGTTAATGAGTTTGTTAAGTAGCAGAGAGTGAGAGACAGTGTTGAAAGCTTTTGAGAGGTCAAGAAATGGGCAAGATATGAGTTTATGATAGTCTTTGGCTTGGGTAATGGTATTTAGAAAGGATAGCAGAGCTGTGGTGGTACTATGCTTGGGAGAAAAGCCATGCTGTGTGGGAGTGAACAAGTTTTCCTGTATGATGTAGTGCATAACTTGCTTGTATACACATTTTTTTCTAGGACTTTAGAGAGAGGGGAGAGGATAGCAATTGGTCTGAAGTTAGCAATTTCTATGGAGTTACCTCCTTTATGAATAGGAAGAGTGTAACATTGTTTCCAGATAGATGGAACTGTTGATTCAGAGATTGAGCGATTTATTAGGATAGATACAGGGATAGCAAGAGATTGTGCAGCAGTATGGAGGAAATATGAAGGGATGTTGCCTGCAGATACAGAGAGCATGGTTTGAGTTGAGAGAATAGTTTTGATATAGTAAGTGGAGACAGGTTTGAGTGAGAAAGGGTTTAATGAGTTGATAGTAGATTGGGTTTCAGGGGGGTTGGGAGTGTTATTGTCAGAGTGGGTGGGGTTAAATAGTTTGGAAATTGTTTCTATAAATTACATATTGAAGATAGTTGCAGTCTCTTCTGGTGACTTGTCAGGGCAAGGATTAGGTGATGTAGGAGTGCCAGGGTGCATTCCAGAATTTTGTGGAAATTCCAGAATTTCTCTGAAAATGTGAACACATTATAAAATTACCTTACTAGCACCAATAGCAAGGTTACATTGTTCATAGATTAGTACTAGGCTATCTGCCCTTATGGACCATTTTAAGCCTAACAAATTATTCTATGGGAAAATCAAACCCTGCACCTTGCGTCTATATGGTAAACACTTTAACCATTTGGCCACTCTCCCACAGATGTGTTAAAGCTGTGATGTATGTCTGACATCAACTGAAGGTAATCCCAAATGGTAACTTCTTTTTATATTTTAATTCATATTTTTTAATGCTGATACGTCTTACAGATTTACACATTCTTGTCATCCTTACAGAGTTTTGTCATTGCTTTTCATTTTTTTTATGGTTGGGAATGTGAAGACTTGTAGAGATGGGTGGAGGCTGCCAGCCTAGCCAAATAGAATTTGATACATAATTCTGGCATTTGTAAATATAAATGTAAAATACAGGCTTGTTTCTTAAATGAAAGAAACTATTGTAAAATGTTGCACTTCAAGATTGTAGCAACATTGCCATCTGCTGTAAGGAAAACTAATTCAAGCATTTCAAATCTTTCTTTTGAAGTTAAAATTATTTAAAATCTGTCCTTTGATCTAGATAGTGGTGCTGAAGAGGCTAGCTGAGCACATTCTTTCTATTGTTTTAAGTTAAGGAATAATTACTAGAGTGTACATGTGAAATGTCTTTTATTGTTGTAGCTTCCTGAGCAGGTGTTAGATTGTTAAATAATGTAGCCTGTCAGCTTAGGAACTCCAGGCTAAGTGTCAAAGAAATTATGTAATGGGAACTAAATGAGAATGATATAATCTGGGAGGTCCCAGCAGAAAGGTTTGTTAGTGATTTTAAAAACTATTGCTGAGAGAGAGACTGTAAGCATTTTGATCTTGGAAATCTAACTCTGCACTGCTTTATGCTCTCTTTTTGTAAGTAGTATGTTAGAACTGTGTTTTCTCCTAGAAGTAGCCAGGAATTATAAAGATTAGACTAAGTGTTTTTCTGTTATGCCAGAACTGTACTTATTTTAAGTTTCTGTGTGATCTCTAAACTCTTGAATAGCACTGTGGTGTAGTAGTATTGTCTTGTGTTTTTAGTATTTATTATTAAATATTTTAAACCCTTTTCAACTTTGGCTGGTTTATATAGAGATGATTTAAGCTCTAGAGTACATTTCATGCTTATAAGTGATCCCGTACTAAGCCCTTCCAATAAGCCTTGATTGCTTAAGTTACACTACTATTGGATAATAATATTGCACAGTAATAATTGGACACCCTTTTAAGGGCCTTTGGGTAGCTAATATTTATTAGCTGGTGGTGGCAGTAATTACTACCGTATAGTCTGGGTATAGGGGCACAGCTGGAGAATCTGTGTCAGCCTTTCCCAGGAGTGTCTGTGAAGTTGTATAAATACTTATCTCAAAGTGTGTGTGTGTGTGTCAGCTACTTGGGCATGGACACGAAGCACTGGTTGGACAGAGAGAGTACTGGAGGTTTTAGCTTGCCAGCTAGGCTAATATCTGGATCCTATAGCTGTGCCAGTGGGGAGTCTTATTGGGGACCTGGAGAGCAATAGCGCAACCAGCCCCAGACTGATTGTAATCTCTGTGTGCTCTTAAGGGAAATTGCACTTTACTGTGTATATTTGTTATCCTTTCCTAATATATAAGACGCCCTCTCTGGTGTTAGTGGTGAGGATTGAGGCTCCTTGATTGCTGGGCCAGGGCACGGGCATCACGTATTAATTGGTTTGAAGTGGTGGGATCCACTTTACATCTGTGTTTGGCAGTGGTGGGATATCCACATCACATATTAATTAGTTGGCAAATACTAATTGTCTTGTAGTTGTGTGGGTAGAGTGAATCCTGTAGCTTACGTACAGTGACCTCTGAAGGTGTTTTGTACTCTAAATCAGCCATGCAGTGAATACTCAGAGTTCTTATCACAATTGTTTTATTTCTTTTGTTAGCTTAGTTAGTCAGGGTGAGCAGGCAGCATGTCAGCAGAGGAGTATGGAAAGCTGACAAGGAGCCAGCTGGTGGAGATGTGCCAGGTTCGGGGACTGGTTCATGGAAACCTGACTAAGGCAGACCTGCTTGCAGTCTTGGTTACAGCTGCATCAGAAAACAGCATCCAGGAGGACAATCAGACTGGCAGTGGAGATACAATATCCTCGGAGAATGGACAGCTCAACCTTTCTGCAGTGGACTTAAAAATCCAGGTGGAGCTAAAGAGATGTGAGTTGGAGGTCAGACGTTTGGAGGTAGAAGCCAAAGAAAAGGAACATCAGAGGAGGCATGAGAGAGAAATTCTGACTCTTCACCAGAGTCATGGAGGTAATGGGGAAGGGAGTAAATGGAACCCTGAAGCATAACAGGTCAGTAAATATATTCTGCAATTTAAAGAGGAGGATAATTTTGATAGTTTTATTCATATGTTTGAGAGGGTATGCAAACAGTATAGTGTTGACCAAAGGCTCTGAGTACGGTTCCTGACCCCCTTACTCCATGTCAAAAATGCCTGACACTGTCTGTTTTGATTATACTGCTGTAATAAAATGCATTTTAGAAGGTTTTAAGCTAACATCTGAAATGTATAGGAAAAGGTTTCGTGAGCATAGATGCAAGGCAGATGAAAGTGTGTGTGAATATATTGCTGAACTGAGCACTTAATTTCATAGCTGGGTGAGTGGATGTTAGGTCACCACTTTTGAAGGGCGGGCAGACCTTTTGGTGAGGGAACAAGGCCTTAGCACTTTGCCTGAGGACCTGTGGATCTGGCTAGCTGATAGACAATGTACTACCTCAGATGAGTTGGGGAAGAAGGGAGACCTATACCTAGCAAGCAGGGCAGCCCTGCACAGGAAGCAGACCCCCAGTACTGCTCATGGGTCTAAAGGAACCCATGGTGAGCAACACAGACTGCCACAACAGAATCTGCCAGTAGCAGGGGAAGCCACTAGTCCAGGTACACGTCCAGGAGCTAGGGTTAAATGTTTTGAATGCAACCAGTGGGACCATGTGGCATACAGATGTCCATGGCGGCAAGGTTGGGAACCAAAGGTGGGGGAGCCAGTAAGTGGGAAAGACAGAAAATGCCAATAGTAGGTTGTCTTGGGACAACAGGGGTACCAAACTACCATCCTGCAGATGTCCTGTGAGGGAAGGATTTGGATGAGGCAGTACCATGTGCTTGTGCAGTTACACACAGGCTAGGAGACAAGCATGTGGGTCTGGTAGCCTGGGGGAGACCCAGACAGACTGCATACTTGCATCCAGGACTGGTGAGGTGGCTACTTCAGGGAGTGAGCTACACTGTAGCAGTGAGACTGAAGGTGAACCACAGCTGCTTGTGGGTACTGATGTTCTCTTGGACAGGGTAACTTCAAAGGTAGAGGTGAGTAGTAGTATCCAGGATGACAGTGATGCAACACTGTCAGAGGATGCCAGAATTCCTGTGGAAGGGGAGCTGGGTAGGGTTACAAGGAGAGAGTTGAGACAGGCTCAGCTCTCAGACCCTACATTGCAAGGCCTGAGGCAGGTAACTTGTTAGGCACCTGATTCTCAAGGGAAGGGGGAATCTGTATACTGGGACAAAGGGTTACTATACAGACAGTGGACCCCTGAGGGAGGGCTAGAAGTTGAGAGAGTACAGCAGTTGGTAGTGCCTAGAGCCTACCATCTGGTGCTTCTAGCCATAGCCCATGATATTCCCTTTGCAGGTCATATGGGCATAAAATGTGCAAAGAGGAGTATTATGCAGAACTTCTATTGGCTTAGCATTTTCAGAGATGTAACAGGGTACTTCAGGACCTGTGAGCAGTGGCAAAAGGTAGAAGAGGCAGGAGACAAGGTGAGAGCTCCTTTGATGCCTTTGCCTGTGATTGAGGAGCCATTTCAGAGGTTAGCTATGAATATTGTGGGTCCTCTGAGTACCCCAAGTTCCACAGGGAAAAAGTATATCTTAGTGGTAGTGGATTATGCTACACAATACCCTGAGGCAGTGGCTTTGTCCTCTATTGAGGCAGAGAAGGTGGCAAATGCTTTGTTAGAGATTTTCAACAGGGTGGGTTTCCCAAAAGAAGTACTGGCTGACTGAGGTGCTAGTTTCATGTCAGACCTGCTGGCTTGTCTGTGGAAGTCATGTGGGGTGAAGCACATAAGGACCACCCCCTACCATCCTTAGACTAACAGTCTTGTTGAGAGGTTACACTCTACAATCAAGTCCATGCTATGGGCATTTGCAGATCAGTTCAAGTGGGTGTGGGACAAATATTTGCCCCATCTGTTGTTTGCTTACAGAGAGGTTCCCCAGGAATCCACAGGTTTTTCACCCTTTGAGTTGCTGTATGGGCATAGGGTGAGGTGACTTCTAGATTTAATTTGAGATGAGTGGGAAGGTAAGTGTGAGTCTCACATGGAGTCTGTTGTGGCATGCGTCCTATACCTCAAGACAAGGTTCAGGGAACTCATGGGCTTGGCCCAGGAGAACCTGGCAGAAGCCCAACAACAGAAAAATGTGTGGTATGACAGGAATGCTCGAGCTAGCAGGGGGCAGCAGGTAATGGTTCTCATTCCTGTCAAACACAACAAGCTGCAAGCAGCTTGGGAGGGACCCTACAAGGTGGTAAGAAAGGTAAGTGATGTTAACTACATGGTGGAACTGCTAGGCAGATGGCAGGGGCACATGTTGTACCATGTTAACATGTTGTACCATGTTAACATGATGAAACCTTTACATGATAGGGAAGCCCTTGTGCTGAGTATTTGCAGTGGATTGCAGGAGGAGTCTGAGGGAGATCTGGGGACTGATAGCCTCAGTGAGGCTTGGGCTGACATCTTAGTTGAAGGAGTAGCAATGTCCCGGCAGCTATCTCCTACCCAGGTTTGAGAAATCTGAGCAGTGTTGCAGGAATTTGGGGACATGTTCACTGGGAAACCAGGGTGCACCCATCTGATGCAGTACCAGGTGGCTACAGGACCCCAAAAGCCTATTAGGCAGGCCCCTTATAGGGTGCCTGAGAGAGTCAGACAGACCCTGAGGGAAGAGGTACAGGAGATGTTGGAACCAGGGGTGATTCAAGAGTCCAACAGTCCTTGGTCCTGCCAGCGGTGCTGGTTCCAAAGAAGGATGGCAGCACCAGCTTCTGTGTGGATTACAGGAAATTAAATAGTCACACAGAGTTGGATGCTTACCCCATGCCTAGGACAGATGAGGCCCTAGAGCAGCTGGGTGGGGCTAAGTATCTTACAACCATTGATCTTACCAAGGGTTACTGGCAGATGCCTTTGACTCCCAGTGCTAGAGAGAAGTCAGCCTTTGTGTATCTTTTGGCTTGTATGAGTTCACAAAGATGCCCTTTGGGATGAAGAATGCCCCAGCAACTTTCCAGAGGCTGGTAGATCATTATCCTAGCAGGAGCAGGATGGTTTGCTCTTGCTTACCTAGATGATATTACCACCTACAGCCATTCATGGCCAGAGCATCTTCAGCATGTCAGGGAGATGCTGGGCAGACTACAGAGGGCAGGGTTGACTAGTAAGCTGAGCAAATGTCAGGTGGGTATGGCAGAGTTCTCCTTCCTAGGACATAGGGTGGGGAGTGGTAGGATAAGGCCAGAAGCTGCCAAAGTGGAAGCTATTCAGGCATGGCTTGCACCTGTTACTAAAAAACAGGTGAGGGCGTTTTTAGGGACAGCAGGGTACTACAGAAAGTTTGTCCCCAGTTACAGCACCATAGCTGCTCCCCTCACAGACCTGACAAGGAAGAATAGGCCAGATAAGATAGTGTGGACCCCAGCATGTGAGCAGGAATTCCAGAAGCTTAAAGACGTTTTGGGAGGACCCCCTGTGTTAGCCAGTCCAGATTACAGCAAATAATTTGTTGTGCAGGTGGATGCTCCTAAACATGGGGTGGGGGCTGTACTTAGCCAGATTTCTTCAGAGGGGGAAGAGCACCCAGTGATTTATCTCAGTCATAGGCTCCAACCCAGGGAGGAATGCTTTGCAGCTGTAGAAAAGGAATGTCAAGCCATAGGATGGGCACTGCAGAAACTTCAGCCTTATCTGTATGGAAGAAAATTCACTGTTATGACAGATCACAACCCCCTAACATGGTTAAACAGAGCCAGCCAGCAAAATGCCAAGTTGCTAAGATGGAGCCTGGGGTTGCAAGCATATGATATGTCAATGCAGCTCCGCAGTGGGAGTAGTAATGCCAGTGCAGATGGGCTCTCAAAACAGGGAATGGCGTGAGGTACACTCAGATAGACCTAACCCTCTCAAGCGGCGTTTCTCATGGGTCACTTAAAAAACTAGCTTGCGTTCTCCGGGGGTGGGGGGGTGTGAAGACTGGTAGAGATGGGCGAAGGCTGCCAGCCTAGCCAAATAGAATTTGATACATAATTCTGGCATTTGTAAATATAAATGTAAAATACAGGCTTGTTTCTTAAATGAAAGAAACTACTGTAAAATTTTAAACTTCAAGATTGTAGCAACATTGCCATCTGCTATAAGGAATGCTAAGTCAAGCATTTCAAATCTTTCTTTTGAAGTTAAAATTATTTCAGATCTGTCCTTTGATCTAGATAGTGGTGCCAAAGAGACTAGCTGAGCACATTCTTTGTATTGTTTTAACTTAAGGAATAATTACTAGAGTGTACATGTGAAATGTCTTTTATTGTTGTAGCTTCCTGAGCAGGTGTTATATTGTTAAATAATGTAACCTGTTGGCTTGGGAACTCCAGGCTAAGTGTCAAAGAAATTATGTAATGGGAACTAAATGAGAATGATGTAATCTGAAAGGGCATAGCATAAATGTTTGTTAGTGATTTTAAAAAATATTTCTGAGAGAGAGAGACTGTACATCTAACTCAGCACTGCCTTATGCTCTCTTTATGTAAGTAGTATGTTAGAACTGTGTTTTTTCCTAGATGTAGCCAGGAATTATAAAGATTAGACTAAGTGTTTTTTTTTGTTATGTCAGAACTGTACTACTGAATTATTTTAGGATTCTGTGTGATCTCCGAACTCTTGAATAGCACTGTGGTGTAGTAGTGTTGTCTTGTGTTTTTAGTATTTATTATTAAATATTTTAAACCCTTTTCAACTGTGGCTGGTTTATGTAGAGATGATTTAAGCTCTAGTGTACATTGCATGCTTATAAGTGATCCTGTACTAAGCCCTTCCAATAAACCTTGATGGCTTAAGTTACACTACTATTGGATAATAATACTGCACAGTAATAATTGGGCACCCTTTTAAGGGCCTTTGGGTAGCTGGTAATTATTAGCTGGTTGTGGCAGTAATTACTACCATATAGTCTGTGTCAGCCTTTCCCAGGAGTGTCTGTGAAGTTGTATAAATACTTATCTCAAAGTGTGTGTGTGTGTGTGTGTGTGTGTGTGTGTGTGTGTGTGTGTGTGTGTGTGTGTGTGTGTGTGTGTGTGTGTGTGTGTGTGTGTGTGTGTGTGTGTGTGTGTGTGTGTGTGTGTGTGTGTGTGTGTGTGAGCTACTTGGGCAGGGACATGAAGCACTGGTTGGACAGAGAGGGTACTGGAGGTTTTAGCTTGCCAGCTAGGCTGAGATCTGGACCCTATAGCTGTGCCAGTGGGGAGTCTTATTGGGGACCTGGAGAGCAAGGGAGTGACCAGCCCTGGACTGACTGTGATCTCTGTGTGCTCTTAAGGGAAATTGCACTTTACTGTGTGTATTTATTATACTTTCCTATTACATGAGACGCCCTCTCTGGCGTTAATGGTGAGGATTGAGGCTCCTTGATTGCTGGGCCAGGGCACGGGCCTCACAGGGAGGAAATATTTTATACATTCATAGGAATATTTTATGCTTACATCCACCAGGGCCTTTATAAGTCTAGACATTCAATCCAAGCCAGTTGTGCCCCTATGTATCATGGGCATTTATTAGGAGGGGGTATATTAGGAAGTTTCTAAAGATAATGTTAGGGAGTATTTTAGTTTGGACATTACTGTCTGCCTCTGTCTATCAGAGATATTAGTGCCAGGCCCAGGGTGAATTTCTGATTTCCCATGCATTGGCCATGGTTAAGCTTAAAAAGAGTTAGGGATGGGTTCTGCTTCATTTGGATAAGGAGCCTGTTTCAGGGCAAAGAGCTGCTCTGAGACAAATATCTGTCTCACCAACATATCTTATTTATGTCACAAGCAAAACTTAAAGCCTTCATTCTAGTGGTTTTTATTCTGTTTGTTTCGCAGGTATGCAAAATGTAGATGTGTTTTACCTGTGTCTAGTCCTAGAGAGCCATATGTTTAATTTCTGTCCATGATACCTGCCTACATTGATACTTCTTTTGCTGTCAGTCACTTTGCTTCATTTTATGACAAGCACGCACACACACACACACACACACACACACACACACACACACACACACACACACACACACACACACACACACGTGTGTATTTTTTTATTTTCTTATTTTTCATTTTTCTTTTCTTATTTTTCATCACATGCAGGGAAATGGCTCCCAAGAAATCTGACCCATGTAAACTGCCATTTTGGGATGCTGAGAATGAGGTGATAGTGCAGCCCTTCCATCAACATGGATTACACATATTAGAGAGAATCAAAGCTAACAAATCCTTCCGTGACTCTATCTAGCTATAGCTGGTCAATGATGTCATTGCTGTGAGTGGCCATAGCAGTGATTATGGTGGCATCAGACATAGGGTCAGTGACATGATCACCAAAGCAAAAAACAGAGTCACTTCTGTAGAATGGGAATGTAGGGCTACTGGTGGTGGTCCTGCTACTGAACTACCCCTGACTGAGATGGAGAAGTTCCTGTCCACATTAACTGGGTTCCACAGTAGTGGTTGACGTAGGTACTGAGGTGTAGGACAACCAAAGGGTATCTACTTGGTGAAGTTCCAGATATGCAACAATAATAATTATGTTATATAAAGATAGCATAAAATAGAGAACTAGAGTTAGGGGTGTGGGGTAGAGATATGCAGATATATTTCATGTTGCTATTTACTGTGTCATTTACATTAGAATGTTTATCGTTCCTCTTTCATTTCCATTTCAGCTATCTAGGCAGATCTGGTATTGTGTTTCCTTGACCACTTGTAAATTTCAAGGGCCTTTTTATTTCTATTACTGTATGGGAATTTGATTTATGTCAACATTAATTTGTTTTTTTAATTGTACCTGCATCTGTTATTGCTTAACTGCAGGTTTATGTATCTTAAGTTTGATCATTTTTTCTTCTATTTCTCTATCTTTTTGAGTTAATTACTTATCGCAGGTGAGCCCTCCACCAGCACTGTAAAATTCCTACTGCCTGATGTTAGAGT
This sequence comes from Protopterus annectens, assembly GCF_019279795.1. Classification (NCBI taxonomy): domain Eukaryota; kingdom Metazoa; phylum Chordata; order Ceratodontiformes; family Protopteridae; genus Protopterus; species Protopterus annectens. The sequence goes on from NC_056729.1 coordinate 1,482,769,588, forward strand.
ATAGCTTCTGATGATGATGTCAGTGATGAAGATGCACAGTCTGAGAATGCACAGGATCCGTCTGATACTGAACTGTGGCTACCACATCCCTTGCCCACATTTTGAACAAAGTTTGCCTACCCATACCCATGACAGAGAGCCATCAGAGATAGGTCTCAAGTGACAAGGTTAATCAGTTTAGTTTGATAAATCCAGCTGCACAGATAGCAGTCTCTCTTTGTATCCATTGTGAGGGTAAAGTACCTCACAGGGGTATTGGTAGAGTTCCTCAGAAGAGGTCTGCTGTTCAGCCTCCCCCTGATGTTGGTGTGTCAGTAGGTGGCATGCAGCATATGTGTAGGGACCATCATAGAGGCACAGGCTCTTTTCACTAGGTCATAGGAAGAGATAGTCTGAGTACTGCATGTTGTACATTCATAGGATCATAACAGGTTACTAGGCTAATAGCCCTGGGGTCCTTACAAGCTTAGCCAAGAGTTTATTCCCAAAAAGGAACCTCAGTCAGCATCTGCCATCCCTGTCCTTGAGGGACACAGGTAGAACCCCTGGGACAAATTTGTGGTTCCCCATCCACTCATCAAGACTGTGCTTGAAGAGGGTTAGTGAGGTACTCTGTTTAACATGTATGGAAAGTCTATTCCAGAGATGGGACAGCCTCTGGGAGACAAACCTGTCTCTCCAACAGGTTTTGTTGATGTTGCATATTAGATTCGGGCCTTTCAGCCTTTGAACGGGTAATGCACGAGGGGTTAGACTTACGAATATGGACAATGTCTAGAAGGGCAGGGGCCAAGATTGCCTTGACACAGATCACCTCTGAGCAATCTGTAAGATACCAAGTAGAGTGATAGTGGTTTGAGCCTGTCCATATAGGGCAGGTGTTGGAGGCCATGGATTCTCTTTGTAAAGTATTTTTGTGGCCTTTCCAGTCAGTGCAGATGTTTGGACAGGTACATACCAAACAGGGTGTTATACTCAATTATTGGTCTAATGAGGGAGGAGTACAGAGAGGTAATAACCTCATTTTTTCTGTATGAAATCCCTTTACTTATGAGATGAACCAAATGCTACATGATGGTCGAATGTGAGATTGTTGTCAACCCGAGTACCCAGGTCTGTCACCACAGGTTGTGAGCTTAGGGGATTGCTGTTGATGTGGTAATCAACAGAGGCTGTGGTTTTGCTGAATGGTATGATGATACATTGTTTTGAATTTAACTTGAGGCCATGACTTTGGCACCAGTCATTAGTTGCTGTGAGACCGTCTTGTAGTATGTTAACATCATTTGGGAAGACAATGACAGCACCCAACTTAAAGTCATTAGGAAACTTGGTCAGCCGCAGGTCTTTTGCCTTTCCCAGGATCTCTGAGAAGTGGATGCCAAATTGTAGGGGTCCTAGAACAGATCCCTGGGGAACTCCACTAGTGACAGGTCTGTTTTCAGAGGTGAAGGCACCTATTTTGACCTTGACGGTCCTGTCAGTGAGCCAGATGGCCACCCACCTGATGAGATAGGGATTTACGCCAAGTTGTGTTAGCGTTTCGATGATGCTTGAGTGGGGGATTGTATCAAAGGCCTTGGTCAAGTCAAGGTAAGCTGTATGTACTGACTTTCCCTCATCCAGGCCCTTAGTGACAGTTTCAAAGAAGTCAACCATGTTCAACAGGCAAGATCTGCCTTTGATGAATCCAAACTGGGTGGGGTCAAGTGCTTGGAGATTCCTTATGTCCTTGTTTATGAGATCCATAATAATATGCTCCATGGCTTTACAGATCAGACTTGTCAAGCTAATGGGTCGATAGATTTTTATGGTCAGTAGTGGCACCACCTTTGTGCAAGGGGATGACAATGACAGTTCTCCACTCTTCTGGAATGAAGCCTGTACTTAGGCTGTGGTTGAAAAGGGTGCTCAATGGCAAAGCTAGTTATTGCTGGATATGGTGCAGAATACAGCCTGGGATACTATCAGGTTCCATGGAAGCTGTGTTCTTTGCCTTGGATAAGGTCTTTAATACTTGATCTATGGAGATGTGAGGTGCAGGACAAGTATCAGGGTTGTTGAAAGGGCCTTTGTGGGGGATAGAGGGCTGAAGTTTGTGCTAAACCTATCTAATAGCAAGTTGGTTAAGTCAACAGGATCAGTGTAAGTGATACTGTTAAGTACTAATTCGGAACAAACCTGGGCTTTGCCATGGAGTTTCCTGACATAACTAAAGAAGGCTTTGTGGTTTCCCTTTGTTTTGGAGGTTAGTTTCAATTCATAATTGGCATTGGAGGTTTTCACAGTGACCTAATTTGCTTATTGAAGCTAAGGAGGGAGTTTTTCCAATTTGGAATTTGTTCCTTTTTACCCCTGGACAACAGTTTCTTCCTTTTGTTGTAAAGCCTGTTGATTGAAGATGTCTACCAGACAGGTTTGTTTTTCCTTGAGGAGCAGGTTTTAGTTCTGAGTCCATGCAGTTGTACAGGTGCTTGCACTGGTGTACTGTTCAGCATAGTTGCCTGCATCCTCTGAGAGGGGTGGTGGTGTGAAACTACTGATACCCTCACTTAGGAGGTTGTAGTCAACTTTTGAGAAGGTTTTTAGCTTGATTACGGCTGGGGGGGTTGGATGTGATAGAAACTTTGAATGAGACTGACCATTGATCTGATCTCACCAGGGAAGAACATACTATAGGAATGGTGTAGCAGTCACCCCTGTTGGTGAGAACCAAGTTCAGAACGTTATATCCCCTTGTGAGGGATGAGACGAGCTGGTCTAGTGCGTTAGAGTTGATGAAGTCAAGGAATCATTGGATGATGTGCAAGGCTGCTTGAACCATTTGGGGCACTCCTTGTACAGGGTAAATGACACCCTGAATCATGTAATGGAACATCTGCTGGAGAGGATGAGCATCCACATTGCCATATAGCCTATATGTCATCATCTGTTAGCTAACATGGCCATGCCAGAACCTGTCCAGTAGTGGCACTACTTCCACTGTTTTATCAGTGATGGAAGTGTCCACCCTCTAACATGGTAGGACATGCATTTGTTGTTGTGGATGTAATCATGATGACAGCTCTATCAACAGACAGCACTCATGATCACATAACACCCTGATGTCTAGCCAGGACCATGGTACTAACAGTGCAACTTCTGGCAGGGACAATTCTCGTGGTTGGGGGTGATGACGGTGAACTGACTACAGTATAATATACAACTCACACCTGTCCAAAATGGCAGAATGTAGTGCTAGCACAAGTTCTTTGACAGTGTTCATGCATACCCACACACATTGAAAAGCTTCTTGGTCATACCACTTCTCACACATAAGTATATAAACATTGCAACTGAATGACATTAATGTGTTGCTACTGACCCTGAGACTTGATACTTGCTGACCAACTAGTTTTTCGCTCTCACACACTCACTTCTTTGATGTCAGGCTTGGTCACCTGTTACAGCATCATCTGCCAGGCATGATGAGTTTGCCCTGTGCTTTGCACATTTCTTTGTGAATTAGTGTTGCCTATGTCTGATATACATAGTGGATAGCTAATGCTCATTTACTCAGATACTTGCTTTAATGGAATGTATTGCAGCTTTGATCCACATCGCATTTGTATTGTATTCATAGTAATGGAGTCTTATGACTTAGTAATTATTGCTCATAAACTTGTGTAAATGATGTTAAAATGCCTTGGTCACTCTTACAGTGTCTAAATTTGATGCTGTAATGTGTGATGCACAGTATGGGTAGGAATCATCTATTCATACTGCATAATGCTTCTACCATTAACAACCATCAGAGATGCATCAAATGTTGCTGTCTGTAAGTAGGAGGTTGGCATAATGGTTAAGGTGTTTACATTACAGACGCAAGGTGCAGGGTTTGATTCTCGCATTGGGTAATTGACTAGGCTTCAAATGGCCCACAAGGGCAGTTAGCCTAGTACTGATCCATGAACTGTTAAATGTTCAACCTGGCAAAAAAAGCATTCCTTGTGTTTATCAAATACTGCAAAATATCCGCTAAAAAAATTATATATATTAGTCATGATTTATTGCTGACATTATTCTAGTACTGAGTTGCATATGAGAGTTTTCTTCCCTGATCTTGAAAAGTACACACCATCCTGTCTGAACCCATGTGTACTCACAATCAGGCTTGGATGCTCTATACATTTTCAATTTTTAACAAGGGACATTTTTTTCATGTAGGTATTTAAACAAAAAATCTTTTCATTCTTAGTGACCCGATTCTCCTTTCTATATGAGATTTATGAACAATACATCCTAACACCTGTATAAGTTATGCTGTCTAAGAGTGCTGTATGTTCCCTTCTAACAGTCAGAGAATATTTATGGATGAGATCATTTGTACCAATATGAATAAAAAGATCTGTACTTTCTTACATTAAAGTGTTATAAGGCCTGTCTCGCATCCTCTATTTTTTCTCCAAGCATAACACTAGTCAATGTTAATTATTTCTCTGTAAATGAAAGTATTACTTCCTCTAGTAATTGAGTATCCAATTATAAGACTATATTTTCTGACCAAATGTGAAGAATCTTCAACTTCTAATTCAGTAATATCTGCTCTATCAATTGTTTTACAGGAATGATCTCCATCACCATTAGTCTTATTAATCCCACTGTTTTCATTGCTTATTACATTTGCAAGCATGCAATTCTCAACCACCTGGCTTTGTACATCCACATCCTGAACCATATTGTCAATATCTGTCTTTCTTCTCTTTTTTCTTAGAGTAATATTCTTCAGTCCTTCCACATCTAATTTTGATTTCTTCCTTTTCACCTGCCTCTTGCCTATTTTTCTACCTTCTGTTTTGAAGTGAAATAATCCTCTGGTCTGTAAACTTTTTTGTGAGACTGTCAAGAGGTTAAATCCAGAAGTATTTCATACAGTTATGTAATGTTTTCCATATTAATAGTATGTTTGTGACTGTGTGTTACAAATGTTAATAACCGACCGCTATCCTTATGTCTTCACCATGTTTCTCATACCCCTTCTTGATCTATATTGGTAACAATTCATTGTACATAGCAATACCTGTAAAGTGTATAGATTTTCAAAGGATGTTCACATTTCTGAATTTTAATTTGTGGTGCGTTCATCATAGAATATGCAAATTTCTGGCAAATTACTGAGGACTGAAGTCATTAAGTAATGCCGTACATTTAATTTTTGGACTGTACATTGGTCAAACAATGCCTTATCCTAGCAAATTTGTAAGTCCATAAGGGAAGTATTTAAAAAATGTCCATAAATTTTGTTTTTTTGTCACCCATTATTTTTTGCATTTTGTATACATAGAGTCTGACAGAATAATCATGATAAACCTAAGAGCAACACACCACAAAGATGTGCAGAAATGTCCCTTAAACAAATCTCTTTGTATCTCTCTATCCCTGTCTTCAAATCTCTCCCACTTCCCACCCCTTCTGTTTCATCAGACTTTCTCCTCAGCATTTGCATGATGCCTGGCTCTGAACAACAACAGTAACTGATGGTGGGTGATAGTTCACAGGTTATGCCACAACAGTTTACTGCCCCTCATGCTATTGTGCTTTTTTTCTGATGCCCTATTGCAAACCTACATTTTTCAACTGTTCTTTTGATGAATTTTATTGTTTGTTAATTTCCATTATGGATTGAATGTGTGTAATTTTGTATTCATATTCATATTACTTGCATGTAACTTTGTGATTATTATTTGTGTGTGGAACTTTTCTCCTCGGGTCTCCACTGGAAATGGGCAACCAGCCCAGTAGGACTAACCTGGTTAAGAAAAGACAAATAAATAATAAATAAATATCACTGCGCTATGTAAAGACAGGCTGATGGCACTATCAGGAGATAGTCATTATCATACATTGAACCGGTTGTAGAATCACATGTACACGTATGAGATGGTGCAAAATTACATGCACATCATATGAGATGGTTCAGAATTACATGTACCCCATATGAGATAGGGAAGAATTACATGTACACCATATGAGATGTGCAGAATTATACACCATATGCGATAGTGCAGAATTACATGTACACCATATGAGATGTGCAGAATTATACACCATATGAGATGGTGCAGAATTACATGTACATCATATGAGATGGTGCAGAACTACATGTACACAATATGAGATGTGCAGAATTATACACCATATTAGATGATGCAGAACTACATATACACCATATGAGATATGCAGAATTACATGTACATCATACGAGATGGTGTAGAACTACATGTACACCATTTGAGATGTGCAAAATTATACACCATATGAGATGGTGCAGAATTACATGTACACCATATAGGATATGCAGAATTATACACCATATGCTATGGTGCAGAATTACATGTACACATATGAGATGATGCAGAATTACATGTACACCATATGAAATGTGCAGAATTATACACCATATGAAATAGTGCAGAATTACATGTACACCATATGAGATGGTGGAATTATAAGTAGTGTTATGCAGCACGCTGCCCACACACGTCCTTGCTTCATAGTGTTTCCATTGTCTGGGTTTCCACCAGAATTAGCATGCTTGCTTCTTCAAGTATTTCATAATCATTCACAGATTGTTCAGATTTTCCTAAATATTACTGCAAGACATTAGGTACAATTAAGGCTTTATGTGTTTACAAGCATAGTACAATAGGCACATGTGGACAGTAATAATGCTATACACACAAGGCGATAGGATCAGTGCAATTTCATTTCCATCCATCTTCTGAACTATATTAATTATGACACATGAATGTTTGCTGTACATGTATTGATTTTATTACTTGATCACGTCATGCAAACACATGCAATTGCATGACAATTGTAACTTTCTTCAAATACATGGGCAGTCACTACATATGAGGGCTGTGTAACAATACAACTGCATCATCCGTATAAGGACTAATGTACTGCAAGTATCATGACAAATGTGTAAATCATGACACATAAAACATTAACATAAATATCTGTTCTGGATTTCATGAGAATCACACCTGTTTGGAAGGCTATACTGTTCATTTGCATGAAGGTTGGTACTGAGCACCACAGACTACTGCTATTTCCCTTCTAAGTACAAATACCTCAAGGTATAATTATGCATGCACTAATACTGTGCCATCACTCAAGCAAATCAGCTTGTCAGCAGTGCGCTTCAGGGAGAGATTTTAAAAATAAAGTAATGTGAAAGGCTTGTATTACTTTTCTATGTGTTAATGGACTTCTGTTCTCAAGATGTATGGATTTCATTGTGATGTTGACTGAGCACTTCATTCTGTGCAGTTAAGTCTTCATTCCAACACTTACAATGCAAATTGATTTACAGTGTGTGTAAGCTTTTCACATGCTTCATCAGTAGTATTCAACAGTACACCGTCATAGCTTTGATCTGAATGTTTACATTTATGCAGCACATTGTCCAAACATGAGCAGATACAATTAAAATGATGTAACAAATGATTACTGTTTACATCAATTATCCCGATCTTAACACTCGTGAGTACATGGTTGTCAATCTGTTATTACACAAGTATGATTGTCATCAAAACACCATACTGTGAAACAGGCACATGTCACTCACACTAACAGAATGTACATGAATGACATGATAGATAAGTCATCTGAGCATTATGTAATTACTTGTGATCAGCACATTGCTATTAACATCTGTCTGTCAAGGCACATGCCTTTTCACCCAAACCTGTGATGCACAATAGCTTTTCTACAACACACTGATGTGGAAATCCTTATAAACGTACATTATCATACATTTAACTCATTCACTCCAATGGAGCTCAGGAAGTTTGCACTGTAACTTCTAATGGGAAGAGCCTAAGCTTTTTGATATAATCAAATTATGTCTTCACATTTCAAACAAATGTTCATATTTCTGGAACCATAGGGGGTTATGATAGAAGTATAAATGGCAAACTCTTCAGCACAAACTATTTTTACACTGATAATATTATTTAGGTTCTGTGTCTTAAACTGAATTTTATAAGTCACAGTAAACACTGTAACCATTATATTTGTAATATTTTATAAAAACTTAGAATGTCTCAGCAGCCATTCAAGTTACATACATACTGTCAGCAGTGTTTTATTCATTTAGCTGACAGTTTTCATATGATGTTAAGGAGTTATGTCTGTGTTACTTGGTTGTTGAGATATTTAGAAAAATGTGAAAATTAAATCTATATAAATTAATAACATAAAAACAACAATTAATATCTATTTACCTGCAGCTGAGTTTGCCATTATGCCATTGTGTAAGCTTTAAGATAAAATCTTTTATGACCTTGTATGTACCATGGTTTTGGAATTATTGATGTAAATGTGAACAACGAATATTTAATGCCTAGAGGCGTCAGTAGGAGTTAACTGCAGATGCACCTGAAGGCGTCACTCGGATGTAATGAGTTAAAGTGTGGTTAATATTGTGTTCTCTAGATTGTATAAATAGATTGGTAGGTTCATAGGTTATAGGTTCATAGGTAAGTACTAGGCTATCTTCCTATGGGCATTTATAAGCCTAGCCACAGAGTGATGGCTTTCGCTTCCCCGTTAGATTAGTAACCTGGGCCTCTGTCAACAGGGCTCCTGAAGTGATCCCAGGGTAGAACTTATGATTACCCATCCACTCATCAAGATTTCTCTTGAAAAGGGTCAGAGAGGAGCTCTGTCGAATATGGATTGGGATTCTATTCCAGAGTGCGGGGAGTCGCTGGGACAGGAATCTATCCCTCCAGCATGTCCTGTTTATTGTTGTACATAGGTTCAAGTTGCTAGAACGAGTGATTCTGAGGGATCTCATTTTTTTGAGGTGAAGCATGTCCATTAGTTCAGGGTTTGACATGGCCCTATAGGTCAGACATAGGTCACCTCTGAGAAGACGGTAAGTGACTGAGAAGAGCTGGAGCTTTTTTAGTCGTGCTTCATAGGGTAATTGTTTAAGGCCCTTAATCCTCTTAGTGAGGTACTTCTGTGGTCTTTCTAGTTGTTGCAGGTGTCTAGTGAGGTACAACCCAAATGGGGCATTGTACTCTATTATGGGCCTAATGAGTGATGAGTAAAGGGGCACAATCACCTCCTTGGATCTGGATGAGAAACCCTTTGTTATCAGGTGTGCCACATAGAAGGATTTCCTGACCATTTTGGCTATGTGGTTATCAAAGGAGAGTATGCTATCTACTTGGGTACCCAGGTCCCTAATTACTTCTTCTGTACTTAGTGGATTTCCATCTATGTGGTAGTTTGTAGGTACTTTGTTTTTCCCAAATGGGATTACTATGCATTTTTTGGCATTTAGTTTGAGGCCGTGACTTTGACACCAGGTGTTTGTCTCTATGAGACCCTTTTGCAGGATGTCTGTGTCAGCTGGAGAGTCAATTATTGCACCCAATTTGCAGTCATCTGTGAACTTGGTTAGCCACTGTCCCTCCGCCTTTGCCTGTACTTCGGAGAAATATATACCGAACAGGAGGGGTCCCAGGACTGAGCCCTGTGGGACTCCGCTTGTGACTGGTTTAGAGTCAGACATGGCGCCTGCCACTCTTACCATGTGGGTTCTGTCTGAGAGCCAATTGGCAACCCATCTCGTGACATAGGGGTTAATATTTAAGCTGGTGAGTTTGTCTATGATTCCTGAGTGTGGGATGGTGTCAAACACCTTAGCGAGGTCCAGATATGCTGTGTGGACCACCTTCCCTTCATCTATGGCCTTGGTGACTGTTTCAAAGAAGTCGACCAAGTTCAGGAGGCAAGATCTGCCTTTAACAAAGCCAAACTGGGTGGGGTCCAGTGTCTGGAGGTTCCCAATGTCCCTGTTAATGAGCTCCATGATATTGCGTTCCATAGCTTTGCAGACCAAGTTAGTCAAGGTGTTCAAATACAGCACCGATTGAGTGTCACGTGTGTGTGTGTGTGTGTGTGTGTGTGTGTGTCTGTGTCTGTGTGTGTGTGTGTGTGTGTGTGTGTGTGTGTGTGTGTGTGTGTGTGTGTGTGTGTGGTGTTTGTGTGTTGTGTGCATCTGTGCCTCTGTACTGCTAGGTAGCCATTGTCTCTTACATCTAATGCACCTACATCTACTCAGTAAAAACATTTAAACTGGGAGAGTGATCCCATTAACATCTCCCCATTTTGTCACAAACTTCTTCTCTGAAGTACACTGATGATGTCATCCTTTCAAAAGTGCACTCTGTCATTGTAGAAGTCAGACTTTCCCTGTGGTATGTACGGTTGATACTGTGTTCTTTAGATTGTGTTGGTAGATAAGTAAGTAGATGGTTTAAATTCAGCATTGCATAACAACTATGAGTGTGTGCATGTGTCCGTACTGTCAAGTCAGATTGACTGTATCAGAATATCCACTGTGTAAGCTTCTACTTACAAGATATACTATACCTGCAGACTGCTTTCCATCAGTCTGTTGCATTTTTAGCCAGACATTCTGTGCAACACAACAATGTCATCCTTTAAAATGTGCACTTGTTCAGTGCTGTAATCTGACTTCTCCTGTGGTGCTTCCTGGTAGTATTGTGTTCTCTAGACTGTGTAACCTAGATAGGTAGGTGGTTCAAATCATGATTTGCCTTAATAGTTTGACTGTGTATATGTCTGCACTATCACATAGAATTCTCTCTATCAAAAGATCAATTGTGTACACTTTCACTTAGGAGACATACTTACACTATCAATGTATAGCATGTCTGTGGCTCTTGTGTCAGACAACAGATGTGCTGTATTCAGTTTTACTCAGGAAAAACATTTTTGCCAACACACTGAAAAGATAATCCCCAGGATTTACTAATCTTCCGTGTAAGACTAGATTAGTTTTACACGGAAACGCCAGTCTAAGTGTATGATGGCAGCGCCCCATGCATATTAATGAGGGCTTGCTGCCTCAACTCTAAAGCTTACACGGAGCATGTCCAAGTGTAGGGGGCGTGTCGGACTGCCGAGCAGTCCAAAAATCCACGCCCCTGCACTGACAAAACCCAAGAAATGTCGAGTTACATGAGCGAGTCTGCTCACATGTGTACATTTTAACACTACACTCCTCCATATGTTAAACCTCATACAAATTTAAAAATGAAAAGAAATTTATTTTTTTTGTTTTATTTCTGATATAGCTGCCCATATTTGCGTGTATTTGCATAGGATTGCCCATTGCTTAGCTACAGTTAGCAGCTTAGACACCGAAGAGGATAATAAGAAAAAAATATGCAAATTAAGCAAAATAGCAATAGCGTAGTGGTTAGAGCCTTCGCACAAAGAGGAGGCATTCCCGGTTCAAGTCCTATTACTGCCCGTTCCATTTTGTGTTGGAAATCTGTATACAAAAATATTTCCTGACATTTATCATGTATAAGTTTTGTAAAAAGCATTCAAATGTTATATGTAATACTGAACAAATTATATATATATATATATATATATATATATATATGAAGATGAAATGGTTATGCATTCTGAGGCATGAGTAACTTATTTTAAGCAATATAAAGCACTGCTAAGCACATCTTTAGCAGTATTTAGCATATTTAAAACCAATTGCTTGTAGCTGAGCACTGCGTTAACAAGCACAATGTATTTGAGCATAGCTGCGCACCGTGCTAACCAGCGCAAATACAACGTATTTGCGCGTAGCTGTGCATCGCCCTAACTAGCGCAACATCGGGCAATGTCGGGCAACGTCGGGCAATGTCGAGCAACGTCAAGCAACGTTGGGCAAAGTCGGGCAAAGTTGAGCAAAGTCGGCTAAACACGGCCACACCTCCTTTACTGTACCTTAACCATTCAGGTCTGGCCAGTAGGAAAATAAAAAGCAGTGACAGGGCTCAAGCTCAGGATACTGTGCGCTATAGTCACAGTACATAACCACTAAACCATGACAGCATTTCATAACTATGCACTTTCAACAGGCACATATCTATCAAAGGAATATTAAACATTGCCAACATCAGCTAAGCTGGTGTGCCTACAACTGAGTTTTTTCAAAACTGGCCAATCATACATAAGTGCGGGAAATGAGGCATATTTAAGCTCCACAGGCAGGAATACTTGCCATAACTGGTTGTAGCTCCTTTCTGCAGTCAGCATGGCCGGTGTTGGAGAAGGCACTTGATTTCGAGCGCAACACTGGGGCATTGAGGAGACCAAAGTAATGGTTTGGCTCCTTGTCCACAATCATGAGGAAAGACCCATGTGGGGCCAGTACCAGGGCACCCAATATAAAATGGAGGCCTGGAACAGTTTAGCTCATGATCTCACCAGTGCCACTGGCATTCCTTGGTCTGGTGAGCAGGTCAGGCACCATTATTCTGACCTGAAGCGACGTAAGGAGGATCAACTGGACCAGTGGATCCAGGAGTCCCGTGCAATGCCTAATGTCCCAGTACGGAGTAAGTAGCCATTGTATTAAGTAGTTAAGAATTGCTATGCTTGTCTATACTATGGATAGGTATGTCTCAATATCACTGCATTTACTTCACAGCTGCAGGTGTCCGGACAATGAATCAACAAGCCCATGAATATAGGTTGCAAAGGCTGCGTCATCAGGCAGGTTAGTAATTATTGTGCATGTACTGTTATATACAATAAATGATGGAGCCTTCAAAAAGTGTTTTAACCCAATAAATAAAGGTGTAATAATCCTTTAGTAAATGTATAATTCCTGGAGTGTGTCTGTGTAATTTTCTTTGATATGTTGTTGTACTGTTGCATTTTACAAATAGTACTGTTGTATTAAGCAGTGTTAACCCACACTTGCGTAGGCCCATATAACGTGGATGAAGGGTGTGCCAGTAGCTTTTATGCATATTTACAGCCCTCAACTGTTGGTTCATGCCCAGCATGTACAGGTTAATCTGGCACATAATTAGCTTGGTATTGTGTTCCCCAGAAATATCAGTGTGCTGCCAGAAATGTAGGGAGCTGTTAATATATAACTGATACTTTCACCTGAACATATCTAGATAATTCAGCAACAACAAGAACAAATAGTGAGTCCCAGCTCTACTTTCAGTCTCTTGAAAGTTTATTCAAATCAATTCTGTAAATCACAGTTCTATTTCTCTAGCACCTCGGCCACAGCCTTTACAGAGTAAAACCCTAAAGCTTCTAAAAATTCACAATATATACACCATAAAACAGTTAATTCAATTAAACAATCAACCAATTAAAAAAATGCATAATAAATATTTAAAGTCATAACTCTAAATAAGGCTTTGCCAGTTACATCCCTTGTTTAAACCATGAGGAAATAAAGTACCATATTTCATAATGAGAATGGACTCTTTCTGTCTCAATATGTTTTTTTGATATTCCATATTATTATACTGAAGAGGTACATGTTCCAATATAGTTACTTTCATACAACTGGTACTACCACCATGTACAGAATTAAAATGTTCCGCAATAGGATTATTACATTTTTTATTTTTTACGTCTCTGACATGCTCTTTGATTCTGTCCGCTAACATTCTCTTTGTTTCACCAATATAATACTTGTTACATGAACAGAAAATAACATAAATTATTCCCTTACTTAAACAAGAGTATTTGGCTCTGACAGTAAAACTTTTTTCATTAATCTTGACCACTTCAGTGACTACATACTTACAAACGGAACAATTACCACAAGGAAATGTTCCTACAACCTTAATATTGCTAGATATATTTATCTTAGGTTGTTTAAAAATACTGTGTACTAAAAAATTCTGAATGTTCTTGGCTTTTTTATATGATATAACCAACTGGGTGTCTTTTAAAGAAATAATCTCTTTTTTAATGAAGTTCCAATACTGCTTTACCAATTCATTAACAATACCGGAAAAATTAGTATGCTTTGTAACAAAAAACATCTTCTCTTCATCTAATTTATTTTTATCATATCTATTTTTAAAATTTTTTAAAACAAAAATTCCCATTTTTTATTGTTTTTCCCCCACCATTAAAAA